>NC_136735.1:29927630-30017630 GCF_936440315.1 Barbus barbus | reverse complement strand
TTTATCATGTTTTTCTTAATTATAAATATAAAATTTTCATGAGGTTTTTTTTTTATGGTTATGTTTTCATACAAACCTAAACTAACCCTGCTACTTGCTGGACTTTAAAGACATCCTCCTTTCTGTGATATCACACCGTTTTATAGTATCGTCACATGACAATAAAATGACTTCCTATGCCACACTGAATCTATATACTTCAATCTATGCTGTAAAAAATGACTTTTTGAGGTTTCAAAGATTACTGGAATATATTTTACAAGACAATACTATTTCAGTCTTTCTACTAAAACTCCATGTTTAGTTCAATGTGTTATTTGTCATTGTTGTATAATTATTTGTGAAAATTTCAAGATTCAAGAGATTCAAGATTTTTATTCGTCACATACACAATTATACAGGGTATAACCAGCAGTGAAATGTAGGGAATTTGTATAACCAAAGTGAAATTTCTACCAATTTCGGATTGAAAATGTTTTTTTCAGTGTGGAGAAAAACCATTCAGATCTTTTTTTTAACAATCTGAGAACAAATACACAACCTTGACATTCTGATTTTCTCCTCACCATAAATTATTAAAATATATTTTTACTCAAAAAAATAAATTAAAAAAAAACGTTCATCATAGAAGGTGTATATGTCCATAGAATTTATTATAAATATATTTGAAAAATATTGTGAGCCTGGTTTTTACAGGTTTTTAAACTAACCCAAATCCCAGTAATGTCTGGCAGGTGGATTTACAACATTTTCATGGAAGCAGAACACCACACTCACACACTCACACACACACACACACACACACACACACACACACACAGTGACAATATAGGAATTAAATGGTCTCTAAATCCACCCCAGATTAAATCATCAGCTGGATTCCTATTAAGAGTGCAGGAGTAACAAACACACACACACACACACACACACACACACACTAGTGGCCAGTCTCTCACACATCACAGCCACACATACACTAAAACACACATATTCACTTAGTAATAGAATATCCTCTTAAGCGCTCAGTCAAAAGATGGAACCATTAGAGATATACCACACACAAACACAGTCCTTGCGGTTCACTACGTTATTATTTCATCCATCAAGACACTTAAGCTCATGTTAAGCAATGCATATGCATATCCTTTGCACTCATGTGCGAGTGTGTTTTAAAGGCACCAATGTGTTCCACTCTATTTCTCCTTTTCTTCTGCCAGTATCTGCCCTTCCTTTCTCCCGTTCTCCTCTCGTCCTGTCCCCTTCCCCCTTTTTCCTCTGCTTTGCAATGCTTTTAACTGACTGGCTGAATATTTCATAAGCACAGTCTGGATACAGATATGAAGGCACGTGCCAGATGGGTGCAGATGTTGTTGCTGCTTAAGCATCGTACACTGACTAATGCATTTGACACGCTTTGCAATTCTATATCACATTCCTGAAAGGTGATACACAGTATGTTACTTTTATATTTATTTAATTTATGAACTGATGGCAGTACTCCAATGTACTTCAAAGAATACCATGGTGTAAGTATTGCCATGGAATTTTTTTTTTGTGTTGTGAGTCATAGTGTTCGGGACTTACAGGAGGTTTGTTCACTAGCCAGTAAGCTTGTTCCTGACATTCCAGCACGATACGATCTGCTTTTCGACGCTGTTTTGATGCCCTTAAACACAAGAACATGAACATAATAAGGCCAATGCACAGACGTGAAGAAACTCTAGACAACAACCCTCAGAAAAATATTTTATATAGATTTTTTCAACCATCAAAAATATGATTAATATTTAGTAGTGCATAAAACTTGAGTTTAAACATTTAGAGCTATATAAATTATTTGTAAAGAATTTAAGAATTGCTTAAATTGTAAAGGAGTATAGTGCAACAGTGGATGCAGCCACTGCAGAGAATTTTGCGGTTTTCATGCCTTTTTTGTTGTTGTTGTTGTATTATAAATTATATGTTCCATTTTCTTCTTAATTTAAATTAAAGTCTGAGTCATTTTGTTATGGTTTTTGTCATTTAATTAGCTTATTTTTTAATATGTTTATAGACTTTTTATTAATTGTATTTAATACATATAATAAAATTATTTTAATAAATAATTGTATTCATTATTTTTTAGTACATGAAGGTAAAGTGAAAAATGAGAAATTATGCCTTGGCAACTAACTGAAATAAAATACATTTCAGTTTTTTATATTTTATTTTGTTTCAGTTAACTTTTATTATGCATTTTGTAGTGCATAACATTTTCAGTTAACTATACTAAAAATTAATAAAAGTTAAGCTAGGGCCCAATTTGTTAAGATTCTTTAAGGTTTTAAGTGGCTGAAGTAAAAAAATATATATTATGCTGATGTTGAGTCGTGTAAAAAAATAGTCTATTTGTTTTTTGTTGTTTAAACCAGTTCTAGTATTCTAACATCAATGAAAATGTATAGACACTTTTAATTACAAATATTTAAATATTTAGAAAAAAAAAATCATGGTTGTACCTAGTGGTGGTATTTTCAGCATTTACTTGATTTAAAAATTTAAATTTATAATTATTCAAAAATGTCATTTTGATTTTAGTAATGAGGTCCATTTTGTGCTTGAAAATGCTTTTCTGATTATTTTTATATGCTACTTTTATAATGTAGGCAATAGAGGGCTAAATGTAATAGGCCGGAGGCAGCATTAAGTGTGTGTGTGTGCACTTTTAGTAATGGAAAAGGATAGTTACCTGAGCTGCTCTCTTGCCTGCATCACAACAAAGTCCCAGGTGTGGTTGATACGTTTATGTAAAGCATTATAGCACTCCTAACAAAGACAGAGATTGAGAAATGAACAACAGATGGCTTCATGGCTTCGTGACTACATTGTACAGTCTTGTTTCTCTATGGTATGGTTGGCATTTGACCTACATACCTTTTCATACGCAATTAGTTCTCCTTGTTTTCGGATATTCTTCTTGGCCAAGTAGATTGCTAGAACACATATAAATAAATCCATGTATAATATATTTCCCTTCTGAACCTGCTGCAGAATATCTCCTTTTGTATTGAAGCAAATGTATTTTGGTTTGGCACAACATTTGGTGAATAAATTTTAGTTTAGAAGTTAGGTCTCACCATAGTCCAGTTCTGAAGCAGGCCAGCGTGTTGACATCCAGTAATATGGCGTCTGATAAAGACAGAGATTAATTCAGATGTGCTGATTTTGAAAATGGAAATTTAGAAACTGCTGATATGGCATAGGATTTTATGTAAATACTGTGTAAGTGTGTGCATATATAAATACCTGAAAGCGATATGGTGAATCGTCAGCTTTCAGAATAAGGTTTCTTGGCTCTTTTAAAGGGTAAATATATCCATACTTTACAAAGAGTTGTCCAACATGCAATGCCTCTAAATAAAGATAAGAAAAATATTCATATATATAACAAACACCCACACAAGTAGGCCTAAAAAAATGTACATAAAAATTTAATTCAAAAATGTAATAATGACAAAAATTGGCAAGTAACACATTGAATTTGAAACATGAAATTTAGGTGTAGAAAGACTGAAATTGCATTTTCATACATCATACAACATACATCCAAAAATGATTGTTTTATTTATGTTATGTTGACCACAACAGAAAACATTCTGAAGAATGTGGGAAGATAGCCATTGACTTCCATAGTATTATTTTCCATACTATGGAAGTCAATGGGTTCCGTCAACAGTTTGGTTACCAACATTTTTCAAAATATCTTCTGTTGAGTTCAGCAAAAGAAAGAACCTCATACGGGTTTGGAAGGACATGAGGGTGAATAAATAATGTCAGAATTTTCATTTTTTAATTTCCCTTGAACTGAAATAGTAGTAAATGATTCGAGAATACATACATTTCATCTAGTGGTTGCCTACACAAGGTGTTCCCTCATTGCAGTGCACAGATCTGCCAAACTCTCTGGAGTCTTGTTTATTCCAGACACAGCTGTGTGCAGCATTACTTGTTTATTAGGGCTTTCTGAACCATGCAGCCTGTTCTCTGAGAGTGTGACATTTGTGCATTTATTATTAAAAAATCTTGCACACAACTCAGATTACATTACATAAAATCTGACTTTAATTTAAAGCAACTTTCATATGCAGTTTAGCTCCCCATGGTTGTGTGTGAGTGTGTGTATGTTTTGAAATCCCTCAGGATGGCACATGGAGAATAATGTCGTCTCTGGGGAACACTTTCTATAAATCACACACAGGGTGACTGGAAAACTCCAAGAAACACACCAGAGCAGACAGCATGGAAATTATTACACACACAGGCTCTGACATACACACAGTAAGTCTGAAATCATGTTGGAGATACAAGGCAGTTTATCAGCACTTTTAAAATTTTTTATTTTAAATGTATTACTTTTATGCACACAGTACAATAATGGCTTGTTACATTTTCTGAAGAAAATATGAATTGTGCTTGTCCATGCAAAAGTTGCTGACACTTTAGTTTAATAAAGATAACAACTTCTTTGTTCTTTTACTATAAATAACAATTATCGTCATTGTTGCAATGAAGGATAATTCCAATGTTATGTATCAAAGACAAAGAATCAAAATATATTTATTTAGGCTATATTAATGTCCTACCTTCATCAGAGATAGAAAACTTCTTAATCAGCCATTCAACAATGTCTACACCTGTATGAAATCAAAACATATTACTGTCAACATTAGCACACTGTGTCAGACAAAAGAATGTATCTTCTGCAGTGAATGTTCAAACAGCTCATAAAAACATCACAATAATTCACAAGTAATCCACACCACTCCAGTCCATCAGTTAATGTCTTTCAAAGTGAAAAGCTGCATGCTAACTTTAAAGCATCACTTCTGACCAAAATATCTATAATCTATAATTTTGTCCATAATCTATAATTATGATTCCTCCAGTGAAAACGTCTTTCTCCTGTTGTTCTCTCACATCAAAATCCACCAACATATTTGTGTTTAAACTGTTTTGGACTGTTTTTACTTGTAAGCAGTGCCTGATCTGTGCATATTTCTCTCCTGATTCAGACGAGACAACTTATTATACCTGGAAGCAATGACCTGAAGTTAAAAATGTCTTAATGGTGAATTTGTTTATCACAAACGCACAAGATATTAATTGATGGACTGGAATTGAGTGGATTAGTTATGGATTATTGTGGTGTTTTTATCAGCTGTTTGGACTCTCATTCTGACGGCACCCATTCACTGCAGAGGATCCATTGGTGAGCAAGTGATGTAATGCTAAATTTCTCCAAATTTGTTTTTATGAAGAAACAAACTCATCAACATCTTGGATGGCCTTTTCAGCTAATTTACATTTTTTGGGTGAATTTTAATTTATCTTTAATTTACTGAAGAAAGTCATTTGTTCATTCACACATAGCCCGGTGTCCTCTGAGAGACAAGTGCAGGCGCAAAACATGCACTGTTAGACTAATTAATAGCAAGAAAAATGAGCACAGAGACTGAAAGCACACACAGTAGTCTAATTTCACTGCGCAAGCTTCTATTGATTCACTGTCCTCATACACACTCAAGACTTTCCGAGATACGCATGGATACTTTGCCGTTAAATGCGGAATATTTCCATAGTAATAATGGGGAAACTATTCTAGTCGTGCCTCAGCTGTCTCACTTATTGTGCCATAACATGTCAGAGGCTGGAAAATACATGGAACAGTCATGTCCATTTGGGATTATCAAGAGAGAGTGAGTGAAGCTTGAAGTTTGATGCAGTCATAGAGAGAAAGAGAGAGAGAGACTCACCAGTCATAGCGTGTGGTATGACGGTAATAAGCAGACGCTGGTTGCGCAACTTGATGCCCATATCAGGGTCCTGCATGGATATGATCATGCGCTCCATCTGTATGAGGACACATGTGAAATATTAGTACTTTTAAATATTCATTTATCACCACACAACTATTTTGTGAATTGCACAAAAGCTAAAATGTGATTAAAATTGTGAATAGCATAAAGAAAAATAATATGAAAAGGTACAAGTTCCTCTATAAACAAATAAATAAAAACCTTAATCTTGAATTAAAAAGACTGTCATTTGCCTAATATTCAGGCTATTAACAATATAGAAAAAAAAGAGAAAAAAACAAGATGCACCCCTTTAAAAATTATATAATATTATATACATTCTCATTATATAAATGTTTATAAATTAATAAGGTGATTTAATGCTAAAAAAAACAGTAAAAGCTTCAATACACTAAGCATAACAGGATGAGTGAGATGATTTGTTGGATTATTTATTTTTTAAGAACTCCAGTTATATAAATCAGTTATGTAAGTAACCTAAGAAAATGCAAACACAACTATGCAAATTCAGAACATTAACTGTAAAGAAACTTTAGTTTCGTCTTTAACACATTTTCAATAATGCGAGGAAAAGTTCCTATAGCTACTGTGTCTTACAGGCTACAACTGCAGGTTTATTAAGCTCTGGTTTGTTTGCAAAAACGACAATGTTCTACAGCAGATTTATGATTGTTAGAGCTAAATGAAAATCGATTTTAGGGACTTGCCTTAGTCAAACAGGGCATCTGCTGTCGCTGCACTCCATCCTGACTGAGTGTGTTGATGGTCATGTTGCTGCTCGTGTGCTCTGAGTCTGGATGTGAAGCTGAACAGAGCTGGAGGATACTCACACTGATGCTGGAGACTGCTGTCCCGTCAGAGAGCCGATGGGGTGGCGCTACATCCGACTACACAATACTCATAATTAGGAATAAAATAGCGCCTCCCAGTGTTGATTGATTCAAATTGATAATTGTAGACCTTGACATAATATACACTATAGTCAACATATGAAGTGGATCAAAAACCTTTCATTAAAGTTATCCCAAAACTTAAACCAAAATGCGTTCTTGTCTTAGGACAACTTTGATGAACTTTTTTGATCCACTTTAAATGTTGACTACTATATAAATTCAATTTGCGCACTTAAATTAAATTAAAAGTGCTTATTGGGTTTTTAAGACTTATTAGAAAGTGCTTATAAGGTAATTATAGACTACAGTTAACAAAAACTAAAACTAAAAACAAGTCGTTGCTTGAAGTAAAAAAACACAAACAAAACAACGTTATCTTAAAAAAAATTAAATACATAAGAACTTGTATTTTTTATGTCAGCTATTGAAATAAAAATACAATATATATTTCTCATTTTCATTTAGTTTAACTTGATGTACTAAAATAGCCGAAACTAAAAACGATATAGCCATTTCAAAAAACTAATAAAAAATAATAAATAAATACACACACACAACAAAATTACAAAAGTTTAGCAAAAATTAAACTGAACACAGAAATATATAAAAATAAAAATAAATTCAAAATATTAGTAAATTAAGCCTCAAGCATCCTTCCTATAACAGCCCTTAATTTGTCCTTCATTGACAAATTTTTGGTGTTTTTTTTTTGTTTGTTTTTTTATTTACCTCAAAAGTAGGCTACCATATTTTTATGTAAAATATGCTTACTTTTATGTTATATTTAATATTTCTTTTACTTCAGTAAAAAATTAATAATTCCAGTTCAGGCAGCCTAAACATAAAATTGGGTGACTTTGGTGGCATCTGGTGGCTTATGGGAGAAATTTAAGAAATTTTTTTTTTCAACCACTTAAGTTTGTTGAATCAAATCCTCTATTTTTTGTGTGTGTTCAGGTGGCAAACTTAGGAAAAGTAGATACTCAGATAAGGGAAACTATTTTTTTTTTTAATTAAAAATGTCTAGAAGGATTTTTACATTTATATTTAGTTATTTAGCAGATGCTTTATGCAAAGTGACTTACAAACGAGGACAATGGAAGCAATCAAAATCAACAAAAGAGCAATGATACGCAAGTGCTATAACAAGTCTCAGTTAGCTTAATGCAGTACACTTAGCAAGGTTTTTAAAAAATAATAATAGAAAAAGAAAACAGATAGAATAGAAAAAGAATAGAGCAAGCTAGTGTTAGAGGCCTTTTTTTTTGTTAATTTTATAATAAATAAAAAGAAAACAAATAGAATACAAAAAGATTAGAAAAGCTGGTGTTAGTATCTTTTAAGAATAGAATTAGAATAGAGTTATAGGGTCAAATAATAATTTTTTTTTACAAACACTTTGCTACTATTTTCAGAACCTTGATGTCATTTTTCACAACTCTAGACACAAAACTCACAACCAATGATCAAAATGCACATTTTTCAAAACTCTATCCCTTTCCTCAATTGCTTGGATACAATACACATAAAACGTAGATCATTTATTCATTCAACAAAAATCACTTGTTCAATATGACACAACTTAACATCAAAGTACTACTATTTCAAAAGGCAATTCATACATTACATTTCAAATGAGTGTGCTATTCATTTCCTTACAATGATCTAACTATCAATTGATACAACTGCTCAAAATGATAAGTAACTGTTGCATTACTCTTAATGCATAGTTGTATGGAAACAGGCAAACAATCTTCCATGTTTAAATCATGAAAGTTTCAAGATACTGTAACGAGATTCATTGTCACCAATTACCGTGGCGCATGAACCAATTAGACTACAATATCCATAGATGTAGCCTAATATTTTATCATAATGCTTCATCAGACACTGTGTCTACCTTTTCAGACTATTTACAGTATTGACAGTACTGCACTGTATAGATGCAGGCCCTTGTAATTGCTTGTCCAATTCTGCCAACTCGTTACTGATGATTGAGTGCACATTGTGGAATGAGTATATAAAGAGTTGATTGGGATCCAATTGCAAGAGCATAGTGATACGTAACATGGAGCCAGCAGGTGATCCAGGTCACAATGGAGGTCAAGCAGTGGTGGGAGGAAGCCGTGTTGGTCAGAGGAATGGTAGAGGACAGGCACCCCTTCTGAGAGGTGGTCGTGGGCCTCGTTTGAGAGGTGTGGGGGAACGTGGTAGAGGACAGGCACCCCTTCTGAGAGGTGGTCGTGGGCCTCGTTTGAGAGGTGTGGGGGAACATGGTAGAGGACAGGCACCCCTTCTGAGAGGTGGTCGTGGGCCTCGTTTGAGAGGTGTGGGGGAACGTGGTAGAGGACAAGGCCACGGACCAAGACAGCGGCAGCAACAGCATAGTGTCCAATGAAATTCGGGCAATAGTTGTAGACCATGTCATAAATCATGGCATGACAATGACTGAGGTGGCTACAATGATACAACCAAACCTCAGAAGGTCAACCGTGGCCTCAATAATCAGAACTTTCCACAATGAGAACCGGTAAGTTATCAGCATGCACTAAACCTTATGCTACTCTCAATTGTCAAATGACTGCATATCAATGTGTATCACAGAATAGGTGATATGACCAAGTGTCTTCTTACTCTAATGTTCCCTGTAGAATTGTGACCAGGCCAAATAGTGGAGGCAGAGGCAAAGTTCTAACTGACCGACAAGAGCAGGCTGTGGTCGATTTGGTTCGGGCCAGAAATGATATTCGCCTTACAGAAATTCGCCAGCATACCTTGGACAATGAAGACATGTTCAACAATGTGGGATCCATAAGTTTGTTGACTATTGCACGCATACTGAAAAGGCACCAGGTATCTATAAAACAACTATACGCATGCCTTTCGAAAGAAATGCAGACAGAGTGAAGCAAATGAGGACTGAGTATGTTCAGGTAAGTTCAGTTTCAAGATGGCTGTTGTAAAAACATTCCCAAAAATTCTACATTGTACAGTAATCTCTTTCCAAAATGTATTTTTAGAGGGTGATGGAGCTGGATGCTGATGACGACCATCACAAATTCATATTTGGATTAGGCAGGTTTTAATCTGGCCAAGACAAGGAGAGGTCGGAATTTCATTGGCCAGCGGGCAACCATCCAAGTACCTGGACAACGTGGGGCCAACATTACCATGTGTGAGGCTATATAAGAAGATGGTGTGGTGGGACGCAGACCTCATATTGGATCATATAACGCAGCTCTCCTTGTCACCTTTCTTGATGAGCTCGATCAGGTTTGTAGAGCTGAAGGTGTGACTTATGTCATTGTGTGGGACAATGTCAGGTTCCATCATGCTCATGTGGTGCAAGCATGGCTTCAGGCCCATGCACAATTTACCACTCTGTATTTACCCCCATACTCTCCCTTCCTTAACCCGATTGAAGTTTTTGTACAAGTCACTCTTCTCCAGGCCATGGATGACGCCTGCAATGACATCACAGCAGACCAGTGTCAGGCCTGGATTCGCCATGCCGACGGTTTTTTCCAAGATGTTTGGCTAATGAAAACATCCATTGTGATGTAGATGAGAACCTGTGGCCAAATCCACAACACAGAGTTGATGACAATGTAGAAGTACAGTAATCACTCCTGTTTTGTTTCTTACAGAACAAGCAACTTGAGGAACACTGCACTTGTTTTACAGTACTGTCTGTTCTTTTCTATTTCATAGCTAATTACTGTATTTTTGCTTTGATTCAAACCTATGTTGTGATTGTACTGTAGTGTTTTGCATCAATATATTACAAACTTTGTTCAATGATTCCACTGTGTCTGTAGTATTCTCTCTACTACTGCAGTACTTTTACAGAGATGTATTTACTGTACATGTAGTACCATAATGAAACCTGTATCACCTATTTTGTTCTACACTATTTAATGATTGTACGCACAATGACACAGTGAAACTATCGGTTGTGTGTGGGTGATCTATAGTTATGTTTCAATGGTATTTCACAGTAAACTAGTTTTTTGACCCAATGATTGTGCAAGATTTCTCTAAAGATGTGAATGCACAAAGCAATGTTTTGAACATTAGACAGCCTGCGTTACAACTGATAACTGTTTTGTGTCTAGAGTTGTGAAAAATGACATCAAGGTTCTGAAAATAGTAGCAAAGTGATTGTTAAAAAACTGTAATGTAAAATATGCATATTTTTAATGTTATATTTATTTTACTTCAGCAAAAAAACATCATTGCAGTAAGTTCAGCCAGCCAAAACCTAAAATTTCAATGCCACTATTTGGCTGTAGTACTCAACGTGTAATTTGTTTTTTTTTTTTTTTTTGTCTCTCTCTGTGTGAGTGTTTGACACTTTGAGAATGTTGTATAGGTTTAATTTCTGTGTATGTTTGAGCTGCATTGGGTTAGATTTATTGATTTTTATTGGATAAAAAAAAATGCTTTGAATTTTGGTATTTCCCATTCATTTTCTGTGGGTGCCCATTTTTGGGCAAGAAGGTCATCAATTTTTTTTTTTTTTGTAATTGAGTCCTAATTTTTGTGTTCAGATGGCAAACTTAAACGTAGCCAAGTCTTGAACCGCTCAGATTAAGCAAACTATTTTTTAAAAACAAATGATTTTACCCAAATTTGTCCCGAAGGGTGATTGAGGTTTAACTGCATCAAGAGGTAACTAAATATTATTAGAGCTGTTCGATTTTCAAATATATCATGGTATTAAAAGGAGGTTGTTTGGACTCAAGAATCATAATTAAAATGTTTGAATGTCATTGAATTAGATATTTTAAAAAAAAAAATATCCAAGCAAGAATAATTTGCTCTGAAAACGCTTTTTAGTCCAAATACAGTCTGGATGCACAGTACAGTATCTCCGGTGCGCAGGAGGCGCTGATCAGCCGCGCTGGTCTTCACTCAAGTGAGTCTACAGTGTCCTTTATGGTGTTCCGTAGTTATTTTGTGATGAACAACTTTCACATTGTCAGTTATGGGCGATATACATTTGCAGATTGACAGAAGCTAATGCAACGAGTCTAATTATTTAACCAGGTAAGGGTGTTGTAAGTATGAATATGTATGTCGTGTGAACCGTGGAAACATTTAACATTTAAAGAAACCGGTGTTACAGCAATCGCGCTGTGTATAACATTACTGCATCGCTTCAGACAATGAGTGTCACCATAGAGAATAATCGCTTTCATAATCAGTTTTCGATTAACACACTCATAATTCAATAAGAGGTATTACAATACAATCCCATGAGTTCGTTTTTCTACCGATACGTTATATTCAGAGCTTCTCTTTTTCACTTATTTTCAATTTGACACGCCTTACAACAAAATAGTGCAGTGATAGTACAAGATGATACTGTGAGACCACGGGATACACGCTAGGAAAGAAAAATATACCATGGTTTACTGTAGTATCATCTAAAAAAAACATGGTAACGTTAGATGTCCAGAGTCTGTGGTTTTACCATAATGCATGCTCAAAAAACCTAGTATTATCGTGATGCATGTCCAAAATAACAAGGTATTACCAATATGCATGTCCAGAAGTAATACATATAATGATATATTTAGTTTTTTTGTGTTTATGACTGATTAATGTCTTTCATATTTCTAATTTTCTTGTATTTGATGTTGTAGTTTCTCCTCCAGAGCAGAGATGAGTGATATTCGGCATGCATTGCTGCGGCGTGATCCGCTGAGCGCGGCTAAAGAGGTTCTGTATCATCTGGACATCTCGCTGGGCAGCGCTCTGCAGAGCTCCACCGGCCCCACGCCTGGACTAGAGAAGAGCACGGTGGAGCTGGTGGAGGAGTTCATCTTTCACGTCCCTAAAGACAGGAACACCCAGCCTAAGGTGAGGAACAGGAGCATCAAGTCTGGTTTGATTAAAAGAAAAACCTGTGTGGTGGTAAATACCAGACCATTGTTTGAAGTTGTTTTCTACTGTAATATATTTTAAAATGTCATTTATTCCTGCAAAGCTGAATTTGTCACATGAAGCTTCAGAAGTCATTCTAAAATGTTGTTTTGAACTATGTGTTGTATTTGATCCAGAGGATGAGCTGCGTTCAAGAATTGCAGCTGCTGGAGATCATGTGCAGTTACTTCCAGGAACAGAGCAAAGATGCAATCCGACAGATCATTTTCTCCACACTCTTCAGTCTTCAAGGCAACAAGGCTGATGAGAGCCGCATGGCCATGCTTGGGAAGCTAGTTTCAATGGCGATAGCCGTGTGCCGGGTGCCAATACTAGAGTGTGCAGCCACCTGGCTACAGGCGTGTGATATTAGAGCTTTCATTTTATGCCATAATTGCCTGTTTTAATGTTAAAGATGCAGTCCGTAACTTTTTTGTGTCCAAAATTGACAAAACGTAGCGATATCATGAGTCCATTTTCCAAACTGTGTTTTTGGATTATCCTGAATCACTATTGTACACGTATAATATGTTTTTATATTTGGACTGTCGAAGACATAAACGGAGAGAAGAAGCTCCGGCTAAAATGTTCTTCCACAAGATGCATGCAGTTCTGTTTATTAATGCCAAAAGTTACGAACTGCAGGTTTAATTTATGGTTTCTCTAGAGCATGTTTTAATAGATTAAATTGAATATATATGTGAATTTCATAAAAAACGATCAAGAACAGTGTTAGTATTATTTAATACTATTATAGTATTTATTAATCATTTTAATAATAATTAGGTTTTGCTTTTTTATCTTCAGTGTTCTTTTTCATTTTAGTTTAGTTTTAGTAGTTTTGTGCTTTTTAAAATGTTTCTGTATTTTTTTTTTCATTTTGGTTTCAGTTTTAGTATTACAACTAAAGGCAACATTTGAACATTTGCCAAAAAAAAAAAAAAACAGCTTTTGAAACGTTTCTGATGTGTTTTTGTGTAGCGCACCCACTCTGCATGGTGTGTGCGTTTGGCTCAGGTGCTGATGGATGATTACTGCACACTGGTGCCATGTGCCATCTCTACCCTGCAAAACATCTGTTCAGCCAGTCCTCGCTTTTGCTGTCAGCTCATCACTGCTGTAACGGCTCTCTATGACTTCTCCTCAGGTACCAGGTTTCTTTTTTGTCACAACAACTTGGGGGAAAAAAAATGTGACCCTGGACCAGAAAACCAGTCTTAAATCGCATGGGTATATTTGTAGAAATAGCCAAAAATAAATAGTTTGGGTCAAAATTATTGACTTTTCTTTTATGCCAAAAATCATTAGGATATTATGTAAAGATCATGTTCCATGAAGAAATTAAAAAAAATTCTTACCATAAATATATCAATTTCATTCTTGATTTGTAATATGCATTGCTAAGAACTTCATTTGGACAACTTTAAAGGTGATTTTCTCAATATTTAGATTTTTTTGCACCCTCAGATTCCAGATTTTCAAATAGTTGTATTTCCTAACAAACCATCCATCAATGGAAAGCTTATTAATTCAGATTTTGAAAAATTGACATTTAAGACTGGTTTTGTTGTCCAGGGTCACACACACGCACACACACATATATAGTGCATATTATAAAATATTGAATGTATACAAAATTATGATATTAAATTGTTTTAATAGAAATTCCATAAAAATATAAATATTACAATGTTTTATATAATACAAACTAAAATGAAAGTTATACATCATTTATTTGATATTGTTGCTTGTAGATGAGTTGACTCCACCCCCTGCACTCTTGGAGATGCTGGTTGGTTGGATCACAGAAGATCCCAGATTGCTGCTCCTCACCTTCATCAACACACCCCTCAATTCCAGCCTGCCATTAGGCTGCCTTGAGATCACGCCTCTTTTGGGTCTGCTCCGGTGGTGTGTGAAAGCTCCGTTAGCCTATCAGAGAGGCCGGAAATCAGCTTTGACCAATGGCCATAGAGAAAGTGAAAAAGGGACAGCATATGAAGAGCTGTACTCTAAACTGCACCTGAGTGTTCTTCAAGTCTTTCTAATGCTGCAGGTGTTGTATTTCTTGCAACTTTGCGAGGCTTTAAGGATTCCATTCAGTATTAGAATATATAATGTGTTTTTATTTTAACTCCTGCAGGTCCACCTGACAGAACAGAATTTGATTGGTCGACTAGCTGTGCTTCCTGTGGAGTCTGTTGCCACGCTGGTTGAGGAAGTCAGCCGTCTGTGCGAGAAGCTCACGCCCCTCCCTGCTGCCAATCATATCCAGCTGACACTGGATAGGCTGGCGCAAGCTCTTCAGGTCGCCATGGCAACAGGAGCTCTTCTGTGTGCCAGAGGTAAGTAAAGCTTCATAATGGCCTGTTTGGATTTTGATCTGAAAAGAGCAGCATTTCAGTGATGTCATTTCCTGTCATGTCTTTTATCCCTCAGAGGACCTACGGACTTTGTGCTCCAGACTTCCCCACAACAAGTAAGTCACTGATCACATGAAACGTGAAACCTGATCATGCAGAATTGATTAGTAAAATGATGTTGAATGATTTGTGACCATGATTTGTGATTAGTACAGGCTAGTGTTGCGATACCATTCGATACTGAAATTTTAAAAACATCCATTTCCCGCTAACATTTGAGCACTTTTGAGCAGATTCTTACACAGCGCTGATAGACAGGGCTTTGTCAGTGTTAGTGCATTAACTAAGGTTAACTAATAAAATCTTATTGTAAAGTGTTACCTATTGGTCTTCATAATTGTTTTGCACTTTAATCTTTGTGAAATTTTTTACTCTATGCTTTTTTTTGTGAATTGCTTTATTATATTTAAATGTTCAGTTCTTTTTGTTATAAGAAAAAAGTTATTAAACCTGTTATAATGTATTATGAAAACACTTTTCTGCAGCTAAATTCTAATGTTGTGATAATACCGTATACTGTGATTACTGAAAGCATTAGCAATTAATCTCAACATGTAAATTTGATACCGTCATATGCCTACCAATGCACCGATGTGGAACGGTGAAGCTTACCATCCCTAATATATTTAGAATTTATGATGTATGATCATGTAGATGATATATATCTGTACATATCGACATCCTATCAACCATTCAGAAACCCACATCAGTCAATCACTATCTACAGTTTTTGGTAATTTGTGAGCATTGTGCAGTAACAGTCTGCTTTGTGTTGCAGTCTGTTACAGCTTGTGATGTCCGGTCCAGTAGTGCAGCCTCCACCTCACAGCGGACCCTTCCAGCCCAACATGTACCCACACATCCACCCGGGTCGGCCCTCCGCTCTTTCTCCCCACAGCCCGCACCAGTCTGCCCTCCCCTCGCCACACAGCCCACACCCCGTACTGTCAACGCACCCCACACACCCAGCGCTGTCCCCACATCGCCCGCTAACAGCCCACGCCGCACACCCTTCTCTCTCTCCACACGCCTTCCATCCTGCTGCCATGGCTTTTCCATACAGGCCCATTCGTTAACCAGCAATACAGGACATTTGGACTACTCTGCTTCCTCTTGGGATGAGAACAAACTGTTTTTGTTATGTTTTATATTAGATGATCTTCAAAACGTTTGGTTTGAACTTGTAGTCACATGTTTGGCTTGGTCAGGTTATATGGTCTTGTGTATCATAAATTGGGATATGCATTGTATCATTTTAGGTTTGATATGTACTTTAAAAAGTGCTTGTACAGATTAAGTGTTGTTTCGGGTAAAAAAAATAAAAAAATGCAGTCATACCTTTTAAAATATAATATTGTACAAACCATGAAATATATTTTTGGAAAAGCGACATTTGTGGTTATTTAATGGACAGTTTAAGTAGCAAATCAAACACTTTTCATACTTAAAATATTTTTGGTTTCAAAAAGCAATTAGTTACGAAATAACAGAAAAAAGCAGTTCAGTAAATACAATCTAAAATGTGCAAGTGAATAGGTTATTACAAACATTGAGAATTGCAATTTAATTTTTTCAAATGTGTTGCTAATAAAAATAAGAACCTCTGTTTTTACACGTGTTTAGCTCAGAATCTATACAGTAGTCTTTCTTACAGGTTTGAACTCATATGTGACCCTGGACCACAAAACCAGTCTTAAGTCGCTGGGGTATATTTGTAGCAATAGCCAAAAATACATTGTATGGGTCAAAATTATCAATTTTTCCTTTTCATGTTCTATGAAGATATTTCGTAAATTTCCTACCATAAATATATTAAAACTTCATTTTTGATTAGTAATATGCATTGCTAAGAACTTCATTTGGACAAATTTAAAGGCATTTTTCTCTGTATTTAGATTTTTTTTTTTGCACCCTCAGATTCCAGATTTTCAAATAGTTGTATCTCGGCCAAATATTGTCCTATCCTAACAAACCATAAATCAACTTATTTATTCAGGTTTCAGATGATGTATAAATCTCAATTTTGAAAAATGGACACTTATGACTGGGTTTGTGGTCCAGGGTCACATATGTGTTCAATATACACAAGCTGGCACAGTGCAGCAATATCATATCCAATCAGAATATATTTCCTGTATATTATAAAGCATTTGCATTCACTTATTTGACTTCAGCATGTAGATTAACTCTGCCAAGCAAAAACAATTGGTTTTGTAGTAAGGAAATGAACTATTAAGTCAGTTTAATTTGAACAAAAATAGATCAATTCAAAGTTAAAAGCCCTTTGTCTTGATGTCTTTTTAAATTCTACTTATGAAAATTAGACCTATTGTAGTACCTTCATCATTAATTTTAGTTAACAGGTGTAGGCTGGACTTCTTTTTAATCGGTTTTACTCTTGATTTAAAAACAAACAACAACAACCCATAACACAACATGTACAGTAACATTTGATGAAACCCATCCTGTCATAACTGTATGATATCTGTCTTTTTGGACCACGGTGTTTATTAACAAGTACTCTTATTAATAAGAGTTTATAGTGTATATTTCCAGTATTGACATAATTAAAGGCACAGAAGTTCAGATATAGTGACGCTAGCACCAGTCAGTTCCTTAAATGTGTAAATAATATCAGATTACATTTCAAATGAACACTGTATGTACAGGTTTATCTAGTACTTGTCATGAGATACAATCATTGAAGTGGATTTGGACATATCAAGTGACATTTCTATTCATAATTTCAGTTCATGGACATTGTATTCTTCTACTGTACTTAATTCTAGATGGCAGAGCTGAAGAAGAGCTCCTTGCAGATCCTCTGTGTGTCTTCAGGAGACTTGACCTCATGACCAATTGTTCTGGGGTCTACAAAGATTTCATAATCGTTTCCTCCCTGTTTGAAATAAATAAATAAAAATCACAAAACTGCTTAATTCAAGCAAGTCTGAGACATTTATGCAGCAGCACATGAATGCATGAATGTACTACTAGTCAAGATTGTATAAGATCCTAGTAGTCAATTTTTGGGCTCACAGGCATAGTTTTGTCTCCAAAGAAATGGATGCGCTGATATGAGTCTTTCTCTACAATTCCCAGACAGTATCGTTTATCCCAACCCTCTGGAAACACATCAAAGCTGATCTGCCCACCTGCAGAAAACAAAAAACTATTTATATATACACTACACACACATATTATTGGCTATACAGCCATATCTACTGTACAAACCAATGGAGAAAGCTAGTCCTTTCCCAGCAAACTCTTCCTTTAAAACAGAGACAAACTTGTCTCTGATTTTCTCCTTCTGCATAATAAGAATATTAAAAAAGTCACTCAACCTTTAATGACATCTTTTCAAAAGACAATGAGATTTTTTTATATGTAGAAAAAAGTATACATATATAATACTAGATATAAATAAGTGCATGGATTTTCCAGCATGGATGTACATAGTATTTTTAGTGTGTGTTAGTATTGATGAATACAAAACAAATTACCTTATCAAGTTCAAAGAATTCAATTCTTTCTTCTTGGCTGCAGCTTCGACCAATTGGAGAGACATTCAGCATTCCGTTACGGAATTCAATAAATGTGCCTCTGAGTACCATAAAAATACCATAAGTATTATGGTTGCAACACAAAAGATGGTGTTTATATATACATAAAGTTTGGGGACAGTAAGATTTTATTTGATCAAAAATATAGCAAAAAGTGTACTACTGTAAAATGTTATTGCAATTTTAATTTTAATGTACTTTAAAATGTCATTTAGTTCTGTGATGTTGAAGCTGAATTTTCAGCATCATTACTTCAGTCTTCAGTGTCACATAATCCTTTAGAAATCATTCTAATATGACGATTTGCCGCTCAAGAAACATTTCTAATTATTATCAATAATTAATAAATTAAAATATTTTCTAAATTAAATTTAAAATAAACGATAATATTCACAATAAATATTGACCAACTTTAAAGTAAAGCAATAAAATTATGTTTTCCACAAGCAACTACAGACGCCACGTTGTGATATCCCCACCTTTTCTTGGGCAGTTTTATCTTTGAAAGGTAATTGAGGCAAAAATTGATAAAATCCTGTAAAACCTCCTCTCCCATGTATGCCTGAATATTCTGATAAAAAAAAGAAATTAAAAAAAGCAACAAATATAATTTGCTAAACAAGTTTGAGATTTAATAGAAACTGAGAATTAAAATTACCTGCACAGAATGCAGCTGCCCAAACCTGTATGCTACCAAACCGTTCTCAGCAAACACATAATCCACTCTATTAATAACTGCAAAGGATATGAAACATTTTAAGTACTCATGAACACTATAAAATACACAGTGTTTTGTGCATAAAGTTTGTGCATGTATTTAAACAGAGTTTTGCAATTGTTATACACACCATCATCATCCAACTGTTCTTTAATTTTGTCCAGGTCTGATCCTCCGACCACCCCGACTCTCACTCGCTGTCTGAGCTCATTCAACAACTGATGCATGTCAGGAGTAGCTTTCTAAAGACAAAAACATACACAGGGGTAACTACTTTACACCAAACACAAAGTCATAAAATGCCAGTTCTTCTTTACATATGTAATATGCATATACATTGATTAGCATTTTTTAACTTTTCCACTATGTGAGGTTTCATGAATGGCTTTGTTCTTCATTATTATTTTATATGTTAAATTTTGGGTAACGACATCCCCTGCCGTAGGATCCAAGTGTGTGTTACAGTTTTTTTCCCTGTTCTGTAGCAATGATTTAAAATTTGTCTGTAGAGAAACTGACTTTCAAAAAGTAAATGTACCCCTGAGAACCAAGTGTCACAACTAATCACAATCTTCTATACATCAACATTTGAAACAGAAATATTTATTCTTCTGCCTTGAAATGCAACATTACAATCTTTTATTTCATATGTCACTTAAATCAGGGGGTCTCAGCACTTCCAAGGGGGCATCAAAATGACTTCAACAAGCAGTAAAATAAGCCATTAATTTCTCATTTTAATTGGCTTATTGTCAATTATTTGATTTGGCTTATTACATGTTTTAGTTATACCAACAATATCAGGCAGAAATCATCTGATAAAATATTTTTAAAGATATAATTCCAGTAAATCAAGAAAAACCAGAAAAGTCACTGGGCCTTTGAATATTGTTGTGGCCCCTTGGAGTCAAAAAGGTGGCAAACTACTGATTTAAATTTTCTTGCACTGTAAAATGTGTTATTCACCAGCATGTATTTCATTTAAGTTCAGTCCATAACTATATTTGACTTACAGTTTATACATAAAATCAATCTTCACCTCATAAGCAGTCTAAAATAGTATGAAGAATGAAAGTTAAAGCCATGACTGTCATTTAGGATGTGCTAAGAAAGAAGATAAGATTATTTGTATTATCACCCCAAAACTGCTTTTACAATACATATTTGACTTTATAAAAACACATATGTGACCCTGGAGCACAAAACCAGTCGCTGGGGTATATTTGTAGCAATAGCCAAAAATACATTGTTTGGGTCAAAATTATCAATTTTTCTTTTATGCCAAAAATGATTTGGGCATTAAGTAAAGATCATGTTCCATGAAGATATTTAGTAAATTTCTTACTGTAAATATACCAAAACTTAATATTTGATTAGTAATATGCATTGCTAAGAACTTCATTTGGACAATTTTAAAGACAATTTTCTCAATATTTAGATTTTTTTGCACCCTCAGATTCCAGATTTTCAAATATTTATTCTTATAAATATTAAAAGAATATTTATTAAGCTTTCAGATCATCTCAATTTCGAAAAATTGACCCTTATGACTGGTTTTGTGGTCCAGGGTCACATATTTGACTTCATAAAAAACACAGATAACTGAAATCAGATCACAAGATGCTTATACAGATCATTATTCAGATTCATACATTTACGCCTCAGTTTGTCAGCTCACAATGAATTATTATGCATCAATAGTCATTACCGCCCTGCTTCATATCTCCTACTACTGTATATAAACAAGACTAGCTAGCTAACGCCTTCCGCTTTAACTTAATCCTCTCACCTGGCGAGCTGCTGTTAAAGTCCCATCCACATCAAACAGGCACAGTGTTGTCGGGTCCGCGCTAGAACTGGCCATTGTAAAATTTGCAAACTTAGTAAATCACTGTACGATCCGTGTGAGGTTTGTGTCAATCCTGCAGCACAGAGCTTCGCTTCATCCATTCAGCGGCGCAACGTCACATCTTCCGTGTGTATTGGAGCGCGTGAGTGACGCGTCAGCGTGAACGACCTCACTAGCGCCTGCTTGTGTAATAGTAATTTTACGCATCGGTTCAGTAAACAAGAAGAATAAGTTGGATTTTCCAGCATAGATGTACATAGTATTTTTAGTTAGTGTAAATGCAATTTCGATGAAAGCGGTATATACAATGAGTGAATCTGTTCCGCCCATCCACAGGTGGCGCTGTTGTGTTGTTGAGCGAAGCAGCGCTCATTTCCTCACACACACGAATTAGCGGCATCTCAACCAACGACAACAAAACTGCTGCAAGTTCAAACTAGAGACACGAGCACCGAGAGAGAGGGCTGTCAAGAGTGAGTTACGGATTTCTCTTCAATTAATTCGAAAGAAAGACACCTAAGTTATGCTAGTGCGTTTTTATTCGGTCTGCGTTTTAGCCTGTTTGTAAAATCGTCTTTTTGACGAATATTAGTGAGGTAAAGTTAGCTGAACGCTTGCTAACTAAACATACTGAACTGTTAGCGTGTGTGATTTAACTTCATATATCGTCTCTATTAATGGCTACCTCATTAATACGAATTGTAAAACAGTTAATTTAATTCGTTATTTAATCTGTTTTAATGAGCCTGCTAAAGGAAATACTATGCTTTGGACCATGAACTGTGATAATACCATAATACTCTTTGAAGTTCTGTGTTGTATACCGTTTAAATGTCATGATATATGAATGGGGCAGACCATTAGTACCATGGTATGTAGCAAATTACCATGGTATTGTCATCCAATACCATCAGGGAAAATATTTCCCCACGCAGTAAATGTGTCAAGTGTCAGTTTTTACTACATCAGACCCCTTATTTCATTTTTAACAAAATATGAAAATTCTTGTTAAGTGCTGTTCAACAGTGGGAACATACTAGAGAAAGCTATATTTTGGTGTATTTTTAAAATACGGTGACATTATTTGAGAATTGTTGGAACACATCTTATTCTTCATCATATGATGTCGGATGTACTTATATTTTTCAATATTTAAATAATAAACTGCTTAAATGTTAATAACATCCAAATGGGGTACAGATACATGCTCACTACTTTAAACTGAATTTGTATTCTTTAATTTTTGGTTTGATCAGTAGGTTTCTTGAGGGAACTGAGGAGGTTTATTAATGGCTTTTTACACTTTTATATAATTAGGTTTTTCCTTACTCCGCAAACGAGGCTGTCAAGATATTGTCAATATGGATGATATGGAGGATGACACCACAATCTTCTCAACGCTGAAATCTTTCAAGAGTTTGATATCATGTCCAGAACGCTCTTTACTGGAGACTGAGCCAGCCTTTGGAAGAAGTGGTCTTCAGAATCTCTATACTAAAAGAGTGGAGGCAAGTCACAGACTCCTTTAATTTTTTTAAACCTCATTTTTACGGAAGTATCTAAATTTCAGTTCCACGATATCATAAAAATGCAGTACGTGTTTTATAGAAATAGTTCACCCAAAAATGAAAACTGGCTAGTGGCTAAACATTTACTCAACCTCAGGCCATCCAAGATGTAGATGAGTTCTGAACAGATTTGGAGAAATTTAGCATTTTCAACACTTGCTCACCAATGCAGTGAATGGGTGCCGTCAGAATGAGGGTCCCAACAGCTAATGAATACGTCACAGTTATCCACAAGCAATCCTCACAACTCCGGTCTATCAAATAACATTTTGTGAAGTCAAAAATTAAGTCACTAAAACGTTAAAACTTTAAACCATTGCTTCTGACTAAAATACTAGTCGTCTATCTATTATATGTTCTGTCTATAATATTGCTTTCTCCAGTGCAAAAGTCATCTTGTCTGAATCAGGAGAGAAATATGCACCGATCAAGCATGGTTTGCAAGCAAAATTCCAAAACGGTTCTGAACAAATATGTTTGTGGATTTTGATCTTAGAGGATAACAGGGTATGGACTTTTTCACTAGACTAAGCTTTTTTTATGGATTGTAGAGTCATATTTTGGCCAGAAGCGATGGCTTAAAGTTAAAATACTTTTAATGATGGATTTGTTTCTTACAAACATGCTTTTTTCGCTTCCCAAGACATTAATTGATAGACTGGAGTCATGTGGATTGTGGAGATGTTTTTATCAGATGTTTGGACTCTCGTTCTGACGGCACCCATTCACTGCAGAGGATCCATTGGTGAGTCGGTGATGTAATGCTAAATTTCTCCAAATATGTTCTAATAAAGGAACAAAGTCATCTACATCTCAAATGTCCTGAGGATCAGTCAAGTCAAGTTGAGCTTTATTGTCATTCCGCTACATGTGGGGACATACAGTGGAACGAAATGTCGTGCCTCGCAGGACCACGGTGCTACATAAATACAGACATGCAACAATGAAGTAAAAAAACACTATAAACCTATACACAACTAACCTACTGACAGATTTGAACTATAAGTATACTAAATATAAATATTTACCCTATACAAACTAAAAAAAATAAAAGATGAAAAATACAAACTATATGAATGCTTCAAATAAATACTGTACATGTGCAAAGAGAAGCATTTTGAGTCAAGCAGCTGGTTGGGGAATAGTGCAGGATGATTTGTAGTGCATGAGCATGTAAACATGCATATATTGCTGAGTCTTTTGTGGGATTGTGTACACGCAGCAGTGTGTGTAAAGTGTCTAGTGCACATTAGGGCTTGACCAGAATATTCGAATATTCGTTTGGAGGGATGGCATTCGATTTTTCATTTTGAGATTCGAATATTCGAAAAAAAATAATAATAATTTAACACGTGACATCGATCCCTGCGAAACGGTTCTCATTCGCGCTTTAATGACTAGCCCTTGCAGCAACGCCAACATCGGGATTAAAGAGAAGAAGGACCTGGTCTACATTGAGGTTAGACTAATATTTTATATTAAATTATTAGTAAATAATTTAAATGTAATTTAATATGATGATTTTGCTACACTACTTCATCTCGTGCACAATGCATAATTTGACTAGGAAAATGCTAATTAATAGGTTGTCCGCCTGGCTGAACATCTGCACCAGCAACAGACCGATCGGAATGTTGAAGAGCTGTCTGCAAGCCATAGAGAAGAGGAGACTGCGGCGCCACCACCAAAAAAAAAAAAAAAAAAAACATCAGGAGATTTTAATGCTGATGGAGTCTGATGACGAAGAGGAAGAAGAACATGGAGACGGCGCAAAAAAAGAGATGGAGCAATATTTAAAATACGCTACAAAAGTACAGTCGGACCCGCTTGCATGGTGGAAGCAAAATAGTGACCGCTACCCTAAACTGGCATTTGCAGCCAAACACCTCCTTTGCGTTCCGGCCACTTCAACTCCATCAGAGCGCATTTTTTCAAAAGCTGGCTACATCGTTAATAAGACCCGAAGTTCGCTTTTGCCCGAAAATGTAGACAAGCTCATCTTTCTTGCACACAACTTGAAAAGAGTGTAGCTAAATAGGTAGCTTTTCTAGCTTCGGCTTGCAACCTGATTTTATTTATTTGAAAGTTTGATTTGTAAAATTGTTCGTTTATTGAAATGTGAACTAACGTTAGCTTATTTTATTTAGCCCATTACATTTTGTTTTATTGTATAAGGGATTTTCTTTTCTTTTATTTAAACACTAAATAATGCTACCTTGTCATTTATTTATTACAGTTTGTTGAACTTTGTTAATTTATTTGTTGTTCTTTTATTTAACTAGCATACCTTTTATGGTGTCGGTGTTACTCTGCTGCTAATTTCTGATTTAAGAGTGATTTTGTTGGAAAAATGTTAGGCTACCTTATTTTAAAAAATGTGCTGCTAATATCCGATTTGGGAGTGATTTATTTAAAAGTTTTACTTTGTAAAGAATATTTTGTTTATTTTATTTAGACTATTAAAATGTTTTTATTCTATAAGGGAATTCATTTAATTTTATTTAAACTGTTCGTTAATTAAAATGTGTGATTTTATTGAAAGTATGCTGCTGCCGTGTTCTTTATTTATTACAATTCGTTGAACTTCGTTAATTCATTTTTCGTTCTTTTATTTAAATAGCCTACCCTTTACGGCGCCTTACTGTGCTGCTAATTTGGGAGTTATTTGTTTGTTTGATAAATGTTGGGCTACTTTATTTAAAGTATTGCTCTAACAGACCTGTTATTGTTTTGTATTATAGTGCAGTGTTCGTTCTTAAATAATATAAACCCTGCCCGGGCCGCATGTAGCGCCCGGCTTTCGGCTTGTGCTGTTCTATTAAAGTTTTATTCATTCTGAAAGTGTCGCGACTTGCCTGTATCCATATTACACAAAAATGCGACTTTGCACTCACTTGCGTCCCCAGCAGTTGGATGAACGGTTCTCGACATAAAAATGCAACAGACAGACACACACAGAGAGATTCCTGCCTTTATTAGAGATAAGAATATATTCAGCCCCCTCCCACCGAAGCTTCGAATATTCGATGTTGATCACTACCGAATACTCGAAGCTCAAAAAATGGTATTCGGACCAGCCCTAGTGCACATAGAGGAGAGTGTGTTACTACAGGTGGTTTGTACAGGCTCACTCACCTGTGTGTAGCACACTTCGAATTGCACAAAAAAGTTCCAAGATGAGAAAATAAATTTTTTTTGGGTGAACTATTCCTTTAATATAGTATATGTGGAGCAAATGATTGAATTTTGTTATTGTGTGTGTAGTTGGAGGAGGCTGCAGAGCGTGTCCGTTCTCACACTAGCCTGCTACAGCTCACTCAAGAGAAACAACAGATGGAGCTTAGTCACAAACGGGCCCGGATAGAGCTGGAGAAAGAGGCAAACAGCAGCTCCAGAGACTTACAGGTGAGTGATAGATGGCATTGTGCTGTAAATCATGGGTTCTGTTGGATTTTCTATTACTGTCCCCTTTGCTCCCATTTTCTAAACATATTCCTCAATATAAAAAAAATTACAGCCTAAAACATGGTGTGAGAAACACTGTAGACAAAATCCATTAGGATGTGATTTGGTGCATTCAAGGCAAGATTGTCCAGTCTTTGCTGTGAAAAACCTAATTTGACCTGTGTATGTGTCTGTCTGATTACATTTGCAGAGGGAAATTGACCGTAACAGGGAGTTACTGTTGAAGATCAGACGTCTGGAAGAAAGAGAAGAGAAAGCAAATCAAGCTCTTAATGAACAAATGGAAAACAACAAGGCTTTAAAGCGTACCTTTGAGGAACTCCACAAGAAAGCAAATGAAAAAGACAACAAACTTGCTGAGGCAGACCAGGTGTGTGTTTATTATGTTTCTTTTGTATTGGTGTTTGTAGAAAGATGAAAAAATGCTCCTGTGCAATGGTTTGAATTAAAATGTTTTTTTTTATTATTGAAACATGAGATTACATTAAAATATCAATGGTTGTAATTGTTTTTAAAAGCCACTAGCTACTAGATTACCTCAAAGCCTGGCAAAGCCATGGTTTGCTACTTACAAGTGCAATCCTTGTGATCGATTTATTGGACAATAAAACTGGCAATAAAACAAGCTGTCATATTTAATTTTATTTTATAGGGACAATGTGGAATGCCATAATTGTTACAGTCTCATGCAGCAGACGCTCTGCACAGAGACTTCTAGCTATGTGACTGATAACTTAATACACATGTATATTCATCGAATCTCAAAAGTTTGGGGTCGAGTTTGCAACAATACAGAAAAACCAGGGGAAAGATGGTAAAATAATATTACATATTTAAAATAACTTCTATTTTTTAAGTATTGAATTTTTAGCAGCCATTACTCTAGTCTCCAGACAGAGTCACATGATATGTGATTTAATATGCTTATTTGTTGCTCAAGAAACGCATCATACTTGCCTTTATTTTTTTTGTGGAATTTGTTTGGGGATTCTTTGAATAAAAAGTTAAAGTACAGCATTTATTTGAAAAACAGAAATAGTATGTAACATTGTAAGTGTCTCTACTGTCACTTATGATTAAACTAATACGTCCTTGCTGAATTTTTTTTTTTTTTTTTAAACAAATCTCACGGAGCGTGAACTTTTTAAAGAGTGCTGTACATTCACAAAAATAAAACAACTGTAGGGCAATCATTGTTTACAAATATGATTTAAATGGAGTTAAATCTTTTTTTAACAATTATTTTACTGATAATACCATTAGGATTGCAATTGTTTAAAGTAAATTCTTTTCATGTTGCAGATGATCAGTGAGTTGAAAGATGAGACCCGAAGGCTCAATCAACAGATCCAGATTCAGGAGTCCAAATTCTCCACCCAGAACCTGGAGATCCAGGCCCTGCAGGAGCAACTAGATGTGCAGCGCAAGTATGAATTCACACATACACAAAGGTACACTGTTTTCCTGATATCCTCTACTTAATACATATGCACTGTGTTCTGTTTTATCTGATGTTAATAGGAAGTTCCAGGATGTCAGTCAGAGGTACCAAAATCTGCAGTCATCTCATTCCACCAGCACAGAGAGTGAACTCAAGATGAAGGTATTTGTGTTTCAGTCTTATTCTTCAATTTCTATGATGTGTGGAGCACTGAAGGATGTCAGAAACACTGCTATTAAGTACCAAGTCGGTGAAAAGAAAAAAGAACACTCAACTTGTATTTTACATCAAGAAATTGTCTTATTTGTACCTTGCTCCCTCTTATGTGTGCTGTCCTTCTGTAGGAGTTGGAGAGGCGTTTGGCTCTTCAGGAGCAAGACTCTGTGATTGTGAAAAACATGAAATATGAAGTGGCCAGACTGCCTGAACTGGAGCGGGAAATTAAACGTCTGCGGGAGGAAAATACTTTCTTAAGGTATCAACAGTGTCATCAACAAACTTTTTATGTGATGATTAATACGTAAATCATTATTTATAACTATAACTACTGTCAATTATCTCTCAATTTCCTTCTCAGAGAGACAAAAGAGAACAACAGTCTGCTGAGAGAAGAGACTGAGGGGTTGAGGAGGAAGTTGGAGAGAATGGAGAGAGTGATGGAGGAGAAACTGAAAGTAGAGTTGGAGAAGGAGGTAAACAGTTACTCATATGCAGAGACCAGTTTGGACCAAATTATGTCTGGTCTTGCTATGCAAAATTGATGCTCTGATTATGAATTATATTGTTCTTGATATATTACCCCCAAAAGGGGTGTAATGGTAGTGCTTTGTATTTTGCATTTTATTGTATGGTTTTAATCCAACATTGTGGATCTTCTAGAAACTGGAGCATGGACTGCAGGCTTGGGAAAACATTGGCCAGTCTACAGGACTTAATATTAGGTGGGTAGTTTCTTATGTATTATTATTATTATTATTTAACAAATGTATAGCTCAAGTAATTATTTAGCTGGAAATATTGCCAAATAAAAGCCTGACTGATAACTGACAATCAATAAATGAAGCCAAATTTGAGAGTAATGTTAAGGGTGTAACTGTAGTTTATATATATATATATATATATGTATGTGTATATAATATAAGAAACTCAATAGTTTTGGTTCATATGGTGGATTACAATGCCACCAGAGGGCGCTCTGATCTCAAGAAACATGTTGTTTCTCTCCTCTGCATATGAACCTGTGTAGGTCTATTAACTTGTGTTAGGTCAGTCAGTGTTATTGCTTGTAAATTCTACATGCTCTCTGCTTCTGCAGTGTTTTCAAGGTCAGCTTGTTATAGATGCTGAAACAGTGGCTGATGTAGAGCAGTTTCAGTGTTTGCATATGCATGTGTTCTATTGATCGTGTGAGGTGTAAATGTTCTTTGTCAGTCATGTGGAAAGATATAAACATTGTCTGTTTAATGGCTTATGTGGATTTGGTGGAACACACACACAGTGCTCTTGAAGTACCCCTCAAAATGACAATCACTGAGTCTCTTATTAGTCAATCACTGTCCTGAAACGTCAGACACCAGAGCGGGTGACAGATCTTATCTGTTTAATATCCCTTACCAATATTTAATGATATTATGAGTATCTAAACATCTGCTGATAGAAAACTAACAATAATAGTTCCAGAGAAGTTTTGAATAATGTACTACTCCCTTTTTCTGCAGTCATAATGAAGGGGCCAAAGCGTCAAAAAGTTGCAAAATCATATGATGGCTTTGTGTGAGGAACAGAATGAATTTTAAGTCATTTCTTTTAGAATCTTGATGTTAACAGGTTCAAAAACAAATCGTTCATTTGAGTGTCTTTCCAATGAGTCAGTTAATCTGACAAATTCATTGATAAATTTAATTTGTGAGTTTAGCTGATTTAAAGAGGAGAAGAATAACAATCTAAATTTTCACATAAAGCTATCGTATGACTGCTGAAGACCTTTTAATGTAGCAGTGCCGGTGGATACAGTGATTAGTAAATTATTACAAATTTCTACTTCTGTTTTCCATTGAAGGAAAAAAGCATACAGGTTTAATAAATGTTAACAGTTACAGAACTGTCATTTTTGGTGAACTAGGGTCAAAGAGAGGGTGGAAAATGGTCATGTAAGACTAAATCATTAAACTAAGGGCTGGCTCTCTATTATAAATAATAAAAGTAATTCTTAAACTCTCTGAAAACAATATTACTAATATGTATATATAATTTGGCTAAACTCAGACTGGTTCTTTTTTTGCTATTTAAAATACAGATTTATTGATAGGTCTAGACTTTACCACATCAAAAGTACAGAATATTAATACAAAGTTGAAGAAAAAAAAGTGGTCAACAGCATGTTTTGGTTTTGATGTGCATTTTCATTGAAGCAGTCATTTCTGCAAAAGGATTCCCGACCAAGTATTGAGTGCATAACTGAACATAATTATTTGAAGGTTGACTTTTTGTATTAAAAACACTTTTCTTTTATTGGTCGGATGAAATATGCAAATTTTTTGAGATAGGAATTTTGGGTTTTCATGAGCTGTATGCCAAAATCATCAATATTAAAACAATAAAAGGCTTGAACTACTTCAGTTGTGTTGTAATGAATCTAAAATATATGAAAGTCTAATGTTTATCAGTACATTACAGAAAATAATGAACTTTATCACAATATGCTAATTTTTTGAAAAGGACCTGTATAAAATTGTTAGATGGCTAGGTTGGAATTTAAACTTTGAAACTGTTATTCTTTTCTGCTCAAGATGAGAACGTTTTGATTATCCAATGTTAGAGAGAGGACAAAACAAATAGAAACATTTAAACCTCAATATGGCGAAGTCTGATGTAACTCATAAGGTTTAATGCTGTCCAATATAAGACTGAAGAGGAAAAATTGAAACATTTAAACTACTGAAAGAACAAAACGGAGTAGTTTCACGGTTATCCATGTGCGCTGCGGATAATCCGTGGGTCGGGTAATAAAAAAATGCATTCTGATTATTTGCGGGTGGGTCGCCGGTGGATAAAATAAAACACAAATTATGCAATATTAACAAAATTTTTTCATTAGGCAGACGATTTCATTTGTGTGTGTGTGTGTTCGCCTGATCGGGTAGTTGCAGTGACAGAAACGGTGACATTCCAGATAAAGTTTAAAAGGAGTAAAGCCTCTGTTAATGCTGTTGAGTAGGCTAATATTGCCAAAGAAAATATTTTGTTTTATTAATAAAGGTTCATAGAGCGGCCGCGATCAGCTCCGGTGCCCGTGCCAAAGCCTGCGCTCCTCAGACGCGTGCAGTGATCTCTAACATCACTGAATCTGCTGTTAAAAATGAACCATACATTCATAGTATCATAATGCAAAACATACAGGACATATTGCAAATTTTTCATTGTTTCTTGAAATGTCATAGGATTTTCACACTGGCGATGACTGCAGCATATGTCACCAAGCATCATATACCCCGCCACGCGTTGACGTCATCAAATTGTGATCGGTACATGAGATCGGCCAAATGTATGAGTACCGATCGAGTCATAAAATGTGAATATCGGCCGATACCGATCTCCGGCCGATCGATCGGAGCATCCCTATAGGTTACTGAATAATGGCATTGAATGGCAACCTGACGTTGACAGTATGATATCTTAAGCTAGGCGCACACTACTGCACTGAAGCTTGTCGCCCTTTCATGTTGACAGTTTTCTATTATGTGCACTTGTAAGATACACCATGAATAGTTGCAGGAGTTACAATAAATTTAGAATTTAGACTAAATTAAGAATACATTTAGACACTTAGTCTAGAATTTATGATAATTATAAGAAATGCCTCTTGCCCAAATCAGCATATTAGAATGAATTCTGAAGGATCATGTGACACTGAAGACTGGAAAAATGGCTGCTGAAAATTCAGCTTTGCATCACAGGAATAAATGACGTTTTAAAATATATTAAAAGAGAAAATGGTTATGTTAATTGGTAATATTTCACAACATTACATTTTTTTTTTTTTTTTTTTTTTTTTTAACTGTATTTTTAATACAGCCTTGGTGATCATTTTCATTATTCCAAATTTTTTTTTTTTTAATATTACCCCAGACTTTTGAACAGTAGTGTAAATATGGTTATAATAAATATAATAAAATATAGTGTAAATATAATAATGTTGAAGCTGTGTGTTTAGGTGATTTATTTTAAACATTTCTTTCTATCTCGGCTTAATATGCTAGGACAACTATAAGTATACATTGATTCATCTTGGTGTCCTGCCCATAAATTTTTCATTTGAGTGAGCTGTTCTTTTAAATATACTGCAGAAGTGATGGCTCTGTTCCTCGTCTGTCACATCTAAACTCTGAAAACAGATGTTAGCAGTGTTGTATGAGTGCTGTAATTTTCCACAACAGAAATGTGTTTAAGTTCATGTCACATCGATTGTAGTGGAAGCTCTTTGAGCAAAACTTCTCAGTTCTTTTTAACAATGGGTATCAGAGGAACTATCATTCCAAACAGAAATTGCATCCAATTAGATTTAAACTGTTTAATACAAGAAAAATACCAAAATCTGGTTAAAGTATGCTCAAAATGTTTTTCACCCATATCATAATAAACCGCAATATTTACCTACATATATTTTTGCTGAAGCCTTTCAAAGGGATAGTTCACCAGAAAATGAAAATTCATTAATCTTTTACTCGCTCTCAGTCTTTACGGCACTTATGGGCAAATAAAAACCATTACGATATTCACGACGGTGCATAATTTTACATTTGCAACAAAAGGCATACTATGCAAATTTGCAAATTTGTTGTGAATTATCTTGTAATTATTATTTTAGATGTATGTGTGTGTTTGAAAATGGTAGAGCATAAACCTCCCTCTTTGACTATTCCGTAATTGCCCAATAATGATTATTAACTTCAAACGGCACGCAATTGGTCACAGTTTTGCAGAGTCAATATCCTTCATGTATCTGGGCAGAATCTTAATTCCCATATAGGTTCTTCCTCCTCAGATCATTTCTCTCCTCCCTGTTCGCTGTGACGTCCTTTTTTCTCAGCGAAGGTCTTTGTTCCTGTTTGTATGCATTTCCTGTCTTTGAAGTATGATATGGCCTTGGGTGAGGCGTTTGAATGCAGGATTCAACTGATTATGGTTACATTCGCATAGGTAAAACATTTTATGTAATCAAACTCTTCCCAATTAATTTCCGTTGCTCTGAAAGGATAATGGCACGGCGAATGAGCCAAAGTGCCCGTCTCGCTTTGATGGAGCAGAAATCTGATTTTGGATTCTGATTGATCATTGAACATTACTCATTCTGCTCTCTCTGCTCTCCAGGCCTATGAACCACCACATTCACCGGCAGTATAAATATGTCAGGCAGTACTTTCATTCTGCTCTCTCATGTTTTACCTGGGTGAGCAATGTAACTCTCGTGGGGATTCTCCAAATAAAAGAAACCGGTGTCATATCTTCTCAATGTTTTGTCTCAGCAAAGAAAAGTGCAGCGGTTGGGACTTTCTTTTTTTGTACCGTAGACTCATTTTGTCTCGCTGTGAAGGAAACGATAGATAACTTTCTGAAAAATGAAGAGGGAAAGGGAAAGAGAGAGAAATACATACTCAATGCTTTATCGTACTCTCTTATAATGCCTTTCCTTTATGTTCCCTCTGCTGCGATATTCCTACTGTTTGAATGCTGAACCAATTGTCTTCAGAATTAGCTTTCATTTCAAATACAGAACAAAGGTGTCAGCCATAAGATAGCACTTTCATCACAGAAATTTAAAGAAAAATTGTCAAAATTGAGTAAATGCGTTCAAAGCCTTTCTGTCTGTGGGTGTGATTAAGTTCCTGTGCCTTTTGTTTGATGTTGACGGCTCCCGTTTAATTATGCAAATCAAAGACTGCAGATGTAATTTAACATACCCTGTGATCATTTGAAACATGACCCGGTTGTTAGCTATGTATGGTATACAAATAAATGTGAATATATTAGGCAGTTTGAATATATATTGCTACTGATTTTTTTTGTGCGGTGTACTTCCAGCAAGCGAAACATAGCATTTATAAAGTGAATTTGCAGAATTGTCAAAACCTGCTTTTATGAGAATGCTTGAGAAAATAACATCAAAACAGTAGAGTCCTGTGTAACTGTATGACATTTGAAGAATTTATATCAAATCTTTTAAATGAAGATGGCATTTTTTTTAAATCATGTCCTAGTGATTATTAACTTGCATAATTTCTGTTATGACATCACGTTTTAGAAACCAAACAAAACAACTGAACAATGGGTAATTTTGAAATGTGTGGGGGTTTGACGAATTAGAAAAGTAAATGTGTTTTCACAAAGAGCTGTTTTAAAAGAGAAACATTTTGAAAACCTAGTCAGGGCAATACGTCAGGAAACGGTTGTACTTTTAATTAGAAAAAGTAAATGTTACAGCTTAGGACTTTGGAGAAATTGTCTTCATCTCTGTTTGGAAACAGATTCTATCATGAGTTCACGAATGACTTTGTGTTTCATTAGCAGGTGCTAATGAGTCTTTTATAGAATGAGTTTAAGTTTGAGAATGAGTTTACAGTTTGTGGGCTTTTATAGAATGCTTTTCATGAACAAGGTACACTCTAGTGTACAATTACGACAAGAAAAACACTTTTGTCAGAACTATTAGATGCTTTCGGTAATCTATTGTGGATCATAATTAGCCTTGCATGGAAAGTAGACAGTTTTAAAGTTGCTATCTATGTTGTAAATCCATGTGAATGATTGCGAATGATTTATCCATGCATTTTATAAAACATTTATTATGCAGTCTACTTAAACTCCGCTCATTAAGCGATGGATCGAACCGAGTCCCTGCCCTACTTTTTTATTCCTGATAATTTGTTATACTTCACAGTAGATCACAATATGCAAGGCAAAGCCTGTCACTAACAGACATCTGAGGTGTTTAAAGTGGAGATGAACCTGAAATAAGAAAAAAGTATTCTCGCAGCTTCATAACTTTACGGTTGACCCACTGATGGCAGATGGACTATTCTGACAATGTTTTTTGTACTTTTCTGAGCCTTGACAGTGTTAATTGTTTGGCAGTCAATGGGACAGTCACAAGCCTACCGGTTTTCATCCAAAATATCTTAAATTAAATCTTTAAAAAAATGTTCAGAAGATAAACAAAGCTTTTACGGGTTTGGAATGACATGGGGGTAAGTGATTAATGACAATTTTCATTTTGGGGTGGAGTAGCCCTTTAAGTGTCCATTTGCTGAAAATGAAAAATAGGGCTGCGTCCGAAATCGCATACTTCCCTACTATATAGTATGCGAAAAACAGTATGCGAGGCGAGTAGTATGTCCGAATTCATAGTATTCGAAAAACAGTAGGCGAGTATTACCCGGATGACCTACTACTTCCGCCCGAATTCTGTAGTAGGCATACGATGGACACTTTACTATCCCATGAGGCCACGGGAGAGGATATTCGTCATATTCGAAAAATGGCGGAAAGCGGCGACGCGGCTGTTTTCAAGTGCAAGTACCTCAAGGAAAAACGTTGTTCATTGTGGTTAAATTGCACTTGTTTAAAATAATCAAAGTAAACGGCTGACTTATTAAAGTTTAAACGTTGTAAATCGATGAGATGACTTCATGAACATGGCGGATGTAGTACGTCCGAATTCCATTCATACTACCCTCATTCATACTATATAGAACATACTTTTTTAACGGTCGAGAAGTACTTTTGAATTCAAATGTAGTACCTACACAAGTAGTATGCGATTTCGGACGCAGCCTAGGTTTTTATTGGAGTTTTCAGGCCCTTTTTGTGCCCTATTCATCTGGTGCTAGTAGATTTTATTTTTTAATGAAGTACCTGTCTCTCTCTTCTTACTTTCAAATTATTTTGTTGTAGGAAACCTGAGGATTTGTCCAGGGAGGTCATACAGATTCAAAAGCGAGAACTGAACCTGAAACAGCAGAACTACACACTCAATAGCAGGTAAATACACACATTCACATGCATTAAGATATAGATCACTGACTTTGAGGTAACACTTTATTTTGATAGTCCACTTTAGATATTCTACTAACAATAAGTAACTTTGCAAATACATGTCAACTAGCAGTCATTAAATTATTAATAGACTGTCTGCTTAATATCTTCAAACACTTTATTTTGATGGGTCCACAACATACTGACTATAAGATACTTTGCAAGTATATGTCAACTTATTCTACTAACCCTAAACCTAGCCTAACAGCCTACTCTGAGACTTAGTAGACATGTAGTTGCAAATTAATGAGAATTAGTTGACATTTAGTTGTAAAGTTACTTATAGTTAGTAGAATGTCTAAAGTGGATTATCAAAATAAAATGTAACCAAATTTGAGAATTTTATACTACAGTTCCAAAGTTATTTATTTAATGTCACAGTGCTGATTGTTGGTAAGAACTAGAGCAATTTCAGATTAAATATTTGATATAGTCGAGAGTGTAAGATTTGACGTCCTCCGTAACAATTGAGATGGACAGTCTCTATTGAACCTTCGCTCGTGAGCGACAGCTCTACTCCAGAGCGTGTGATCTGTCCCTCAAGTGATAGATTGGGACAGTCTCTCCCTCGCTATGTGGGTTCATGTCTGTTTTTGTGCTTAAAAATGTAATTATTTGACAAGGCCTCTAATGTGGGTCTCTCTTTATCCTGTGCAGTTCTTTCAAAGGCAGTAATGGGGTCTTTTCTTGAGTTTTGCCGGCCAGCATTAGCCGATCTCTTTGATGCTCTTTCAGTCTATCTATGGTCTCTCCCTCTCTCTAATTGTCAGACGGTAATTGGTCGATGGGAGTTGGTGCGTGTCGGCGCTGCACGGCTCGTCACTTGAGCAGTCAAGTCAAATGAAACTCTGACAATATCAGATCTCACTAATGAGCTGAGTGTTGAGATTGGGCTAATTATGAACTATGATGTCGTCTAAAACAGCTTTGCAAATTAATGAGTCTGCTGTCATTTCTTCAAATTCTTTATAGAAGAAGTTGGGGCTGTCTGGTTCTTTCCAAAAAAACTCCTCCTTTTTCTTGCTTACTTTTTAATATGTTTCTATCAGATATAGGCCTATTTTTTGCAAAGAAACTCACTTCCGGTGAGTGGAGGGTGTCTGTTGTGTGGAAAACAATACTTTTTGTGAACAATACTTTTTTTATGGTTCTTGTTGTTAATTTCAGACATTACTTGACGTAGGCTTGGATCAATGTCTTAACATTTTGGTTTCAAAACCATAATTGCCTGTGGTACCGCAGCAGTAATACCTCAACAAATACACTATTTTTGGTTGACAAATGCAATTAAACCAGGGGTGTCAATAGTTTTCAATAATTGTCAATAAATCACAGTTTACAGTTGTTGTTGTTTTTTTTATGCACTTGGAAAGCATGTAGCAGATGATGTGATTTTTGTAATTAACTTTATTAATATGCCATAATACTAACAGAACACAAGTAACTGTCACAATTTCACACATTTCACATTTTTACAAATGAAGTAGCTCATTTCATATTAATGAAATCTGAAAGTATGAAATCTGACAACAGTGGTGTCATATTTTGCATATATTGGGCATAATTTGCTGCTTATGCTCAAAATCCCTTTCAAGGAAAGCCAGTTCACTCTGTCAGCCATATTTGCATCAGCTCCAGGCAGATATTTCAGGCTTACAAGACCAATTTCTATCTATTTTAATGGGGAAAAACTCATATTTTGAATAACATATTTTCAGTCAGCAATCAAATCAAATTTTTTTTTATAGAAAAAAAAAAGTGGGTCCCAGGTTGGGTTTCTATAGAAGCTGCAGTGATGTGATGACTTTGCCAATTCGTGATTGGCTCTTTTATTTATATAGCCATCTGGAGTAGGGCAGGGCAGTATAGCTAAAAATTTGAATCTCAATATTTTTCCAAGTTTTGGTGATATTCAGTCATATAGGCCTATCATTATATTTTTGCATTTATATTTTTGCAAACAAATGTAAAAGGTGATTTGCACCCTAACAAAAAGGACATGATTTGGATAGAACAGCTTTTTTTATATAGTACATGCAAATTATTTACTGCAAAATCAGCACTAGTTAAAAAATGACTGTAATCACTTACTGCTTTTTGCTAAATGAATACATTTAAAAATCATATTTACCAAAATCAAATATGCAAAATAAAAACACAAAAATGACACCAAAAATGAGGTCTTTGTACAAATATTTTTGGTTGTTGCAACAACAAAGCGGTTTCTTTTTATTTTGCTGTGTTGCTAATATTCAATGTATTGCGCAGCCCTTCCCTTAGCCGCCATATAGTGTTGTAGTTTCCTCAATTCATAGCAATACATACGAGTGCACTGTCTTGGTATCTATACAGCCTTTGGCTCGAATTGCAGTATGCCTTTTAGCATGTCAGTTCCAAATTCACGTTTCTGCTTTCAATAGCCTTATTGAAGTTATCTTATTTGCAATCCTTGAACAGAATTACATGTATATTGACCTCCCCGCTCAATCTATATCTGTGTATATGAAAACTCGTGCTGATAGTACCCTATACAACCGTTTGCAAAGACTGCTGCACCATTAGTGAATGAGCCACGTTACTGCATGAAGGTCTGTTATCGTGATATCATGCATTTCCTGTTTTGTTGCCCATAAACACCATGTAAATAAACAAGGTTGTTTGATTTACATGTTGGATGCATGTTGGCAGGTCAATTTTTTCCTAAATGGGCTACGATACGCACCAGATGATAATCAGTATGGAGAATGTACCCTCAGCTGGTTTGGTGATAATTTTCAAACGTTTAAATAGAAATGCAGTGGCTGTGAATTATTACCTTAATGGAATATTGTGATGGACCGTAAAATCACCTTTTGTGTTATAATACAAGTGCTTATAAGTGCTTTACATACATGTGTTTGTGTGTGTTGGCGTGCATTCATGGGGTCCACTTGGTTGAATCAGGCTGCTACTCCTATTTTGAGAAACTGGGCCAACTAAATCAATTACCCTATTCCCTAACGAATAGAGGCAATTTGCATGATAAGCCTCAGTATGTGCTGAGGTCTTATTGATGGGAGACGAGTATGGTTTTGTGATTGGATTTTGTTGGTTTTGTGCATTATTGTCTTATTGACCCTCCATAGCAGGCCATGATGATTTTCATTACAGCTCAAATTGGGCTGGATAGTTAGCATCTGGAAGAGATGAGAGGAGTTAATCAATTTAGCTATGAGGACACACGCATACACGCATGCTGACTCGCTCTGTCAAACGCCGGCCCACACAAACTCACCCGCCCTCCTCCAACAAACAAATTTCCCTTGTCAACTACCTCCAGAAAGCACAATTACATCCACCCGTACTGTCTTAGCACTTTCTCTCCCTTTAATCCAGCAGATTCAAAGACTCGTGCACACACTTGATGCACATTTGATGGAATTGAACTCTTGCTGTGGGTAATTTCTCTCACTCTGCAAGGTCAAGTGGAAAAGTGCTCTCCCAGTCAAAGTCTATCTGTATCAAACATCCTTTCTTTATCTCCAGAAGACACATGCACACATAAACAAACAGCTTCTTCTCATATAAATAAGTGCTGCCATTTTGCTAACTTTTGATGTCCGTTATTGTGTCTTAACAGTGACACCGCTCAAGAACTGCACAACAGCAGTATCAAATACAGCAATATCGTAAATGCGAAAAGTGTAAAATTGCGCAAATTTTGGTACCTGGCAGCAGTTCGGTAAGTGTTAGAAATGCCGGATAATGAGATCAATCTTGCTAGATGCCCTGAATTAGCTGAAAAGCAGAGTTGTAGAAGTGAAATATGGAATTGCCTTGCGTATAGACATAATAGAAAAACGGTGAACCTGAAAAATGGTTATTACTTTTTCCTTGTTATATTGTCTATGGTTCTGCATCAGAGTATTATACTTGAAGTTGTGAAGAAGCATATTGTGAAGTACATCTGAGAGGAAAAATGTAAGGTGAGGATTTGGTTTCTATCCAGTGGATTTGGGCTTAATGGGGATATTACGTAGTCAAAAAATAAAATAAAAATGCACTATGTTTTGCTGTATGTTTTTATGAATATTTTTAGGAAAGCTACATTTAAATTACAGTTATGTTAATTTTACTTTTTAAAAATTATACATTCGTTTGAAAAGTGTATATCTTTAGCAAAAAACAATAATTTTACCTCACCTTGCAATATGTATATTAATATTTGGTAATACTTGTCTCAAATGACAATGTGAGTATTTGTTTAACTATACCAAAGTACACTACATCTGACTAGTTAGTTAGTGACAAGTTAAGCTAATTATTGTAATGAATATGGATTAATCACAATCAGATATGCACATTCATTTATCTTCAACAGGGGGTGTTTTCAGGGCTGTGTCTGGGAATTTTTTATGGCTCACTATCTTCCACATAACATTGTGCCATTTCCCAGAACGCCCCAGCAACAAAGAGCATATATTCAGCTGTGAACACTCAGAAAGCAGCTTTTATGTTATAAGGAAATGACCTTCCAGGATATAGAGGATGCAGTTCTTTGTGTTCTCCCCAGAGTTGCTCTATCCTAATGTTATTCTGCCGTTTTCTATCTGTCTCTTTCAGCATTCGCTCTGTGGAGAAGGCCCGCACTGAGCTCATGCCCGAGATTGCTCAACTACGAGCCAAAGCTCAAGAAGAACAGAAGAAACGGGAGAACCAGGATTCGCTTGTCCGTCGTCTGCAGAAGAGAGTCCTACTGCTCACCAAGGTAAAAAAAAAAAGAAAAAGAAACGTATAAATAAACATTCAGTTACTCAGTCTTGCCAAAACAAAAGTGTTCATACTTTGTAAACATACCATACATTTCAGAACCAAAGACTTTCTTCTCAGTGCAGAGTGGCTATTTCTCGCTAGAACAATAGATAGGTCAAATCCAAAATTTTATAACGCAAGTGTACTCGTGATATCAACAACTAAGAAAGTATTGTATCTTTATAACATTTAATAAAGTAGAACAATCATTTTCAGTCCTGTTATGGTAATATATGATATGCCAAAGTAACGTATTAGAATCATCTCTTTTGGATGCGCAGTAACACGGACCATCTAAACGTACTTTCTTAAAGGGATAGTTCACCAGAAAACTGCAAATTGTTATCATTTACTCACCGTCGTGTCATTCTAAACCTGTAAGACTTTTTTTCACCATTTGTCCCTCCACTGCATGCAGCCACAACCTTGATGCTCCAAAAAGTTCATAAGGACATCATAAAAAGAAATCCATATAAATAGAGCACTTAACCAATGAGAATTGTTCTCATGCATCTGAATTAAGCACTCAATTCAGATAGATTTGTAATATCTTTAAGAATTTTTGAAGCATTATGGTGTTCACACCAGACGCGAAGCGAATATGCGCATCGCGTCACTTGCTCTAGATTACTCACGGGATGTTTTTCGTGTCACTCGCGCAAATAAAAACACAGCACGATAAACCGTGGTGGAGATAACTACAATCATCGTTTTTTTTCTATCTGTTGTGAAAGTCCCAAATATGTCCTAAAAATAGAAAGCCAAACGCAAAACACCAGCATCCAGAGGAGGCTATTGATCCTGCATTAATGTTACATTTTACTACTGTATATAACGTAAACTGATATTATTTTTTATTATTGATAGTTGCAAATATCGCACGTCCATGGCAAACGCACCGCACATTTCGAGTCATTCACGTCGCCCGGCGCAAATTGCATTGACTTTGTATGTAATCTACTCGTGCGAATAATTACATTCACGTTTGGTGTGAACACACCATTACACTTTGTGGACTTTCAGTGGAGGGACAGAATTTCATTTTTGTTTTGAAGAAGAACTTCTGTAACGACAAGAGGGTGAGAAAATGACACGAAATGATGAAAATGATTTTAATTTTTGTTTGAACATAACCTTTAAGCGAGGGAAAATAGCCAAAATTCTGATATGACCCATTATCAACCTTGGTCTCATAGGCATTATGGACGGCTGTAACTCCTATAGAAATCTACAATGTGTCCTCCTTCCTGGCATGATGTTCTCTCTAAAGGCTAGGACAAGATTTAGATCAGTGCCTTATTGTATGCGAATAATACTCTTGTTCTTTTGTTTGTCAACAGCTTGGTAAACTTGTAATTAACAAAGGCTTCAATAAGCTCCTAAATAGGTGGTATTTGATTTAATGAGGTCAGTGTTTGAGTGTAATGATGTCCACACTGGTGACATTTAGAACATCCTCACCTCCAGCCTACCAGCCTGGAAGCTGCTCTAAACACACATGAAAATTAGAGCTGTCAGAACAAGTAATTAAAAGTAAAGATAAGCTAGCACGCTCCTATGTTTCTCTATTATTCAGTAGTTAATTACATTGGTGGTATGCTCAGTTAAATGCTTGTCCAGTGAAGTCAAATTTTTGTATAAGCTGTAATAGCATAGCTCAACTTTTCTACAAATCTAATTTCAAACAAAGCAATGTTTAGATGGGAGATAGAATTTAGTCAATTTTATCCCAATACAATTAATTGTATTTTAATCATTATCGCGCTTTGTGCTTCTCTCAATTAATGAAGAGTAATAGTCTTCATTATTGGCCTACTGGTTACTTTTTTTTTTTTTTTACATTTTTGTTATCTTGCCTTGCAAACAAGCTTTCATGTTTGGGGTTGCCAGATGTCAAGTGTTTAAATCCCCAAATCAGGGGATTTATTTTTTTCTTAAATGGATGTTTTCTGCCTAGTGTATTACTTAATCTTTACTAAACTTGGCAACCATTTGCACACACACACACACACACACACACACACACACACACACTGTTAAAAAAAGTGCAGATTATTTAAAAACAGAAAAATGTGTGTTTTAGATTTAGAAACTCTTTTAGAGTTTCACTGTAATGTTTTGCTCCAAAAAAAAAAAAAGTCTAATGCAGTCTATGTTCCTTCACGAGGCCGCTTGTGCTATTTACTGCAGTTAAATCTGCAAGCAAACCTTGTCAGTGACAAACTGTAATAAATCAAAACATGATTATTTTTAATAGATATTTTAATGGGAAAAAAAATGTTAGGATAATTTGGAACTATTGGAATTATTATTTTTTTTATTATTATATTATTAGGACTTGCACTGTTTTAGCTTTTGAGAGCTATTTATGGTTTTACCAGAAAAGACAGTGTTAATATTTAAGATAAAATAATAAATCGGGACACTAGATGAGGTAAACCCTGCATATCATTTGACGTTCTCTTGATTTGAGGTTACATAAACGTGCAATTATTCTGATTAAATTTAAAAATGTATATCTCAAATTAGAATAATTCATTAAAATCGTAATCGAGATTGTCTCATTAACAATTATCATGCAGCCATAGTCAGTTCAGTATTGTCCAAACTTTTGACATGTTCTGTTCGTGTTTACACGTGCAGAGTTTCACAGAACTAATATAATTGACATGCAAGAATCTGGAGGCTGTTTGTCACTAGCCTTTGACAACTTCAGCACTTCATGTGCTGCAAAACCAGGAACATGCATCGGTTGTCTTTAGAGCATATTAGATTAACAGTTTTCTAGCTATGATTAAAAGCCATGATAAAAAGGTTTTATTGTAGCATTGACCCAAGTTCTCTATTTAAATGAAGATCCATAGGGGTGGGGAAAAAAACTGCAGTGCGGCACAGATTTGTTTCCTTACTCACTCACCCACATAGATTCCCTCTCCGGCACAGAAACTCAGAGGCCGGTGCCAAAATAATAGAGTCCTAAATGAGAGTTTGCTATCTGTGAGACGAATGAGGTGAGTTTAAGATAACAGCAAGGGTGAATTTCATTACAATGGAAGCAGAAAAATAGCATTGGAAGCTGTATGTGTGTGAATATACTGATATGTACTGGTGTGTTGAACCCCTTAGGTGGTATAACTCATATTAAACCTGAACTGTTTTCATGACTTCAGGTAATAAAACGGATACCTCTTTGACCTTTAAAAAGTAGTGCAGAGATAAGAATAAAATCTTTCTTTCTTTCTTTCAACTTGTAATAAGTATGTCTGTGTATTTAATTCCAAAATTTATAGGGAGAAAGGACATTTAATGTATTACAGCAATGCACAATAATTTAAATACTTGTTTATATTTTATGATTTAAATGGTTAAAAGAAATGGTTTTATTACATGTTCATAAATTTAAAAAATATTGCATTGCATTCATAAGAATTACCTTTGGAAATAACGAATTACAAAAACTTAATGTCCACCCATTACATTGAGACCGTAGAGGAGAATTGTTCTATCATTTTTTTTTTTTTTTTAGATTTGCCCAAAAAAAATTCACATTGCACAAAAAAGAGGTGGAAGAAGTGTGATTCACTAATTTACTGCTATATCTGTATGGAAGCTTTGACGTCAGTCATATTGATATTTACATCAAATGAATTTAACTAAAGCTCCTCAAATGCATCATTAGCTTTTTCTTTAAAATGTTGTTAAAGGTCTTTTAGTGAAGGTTATTCGGCATTAACCTTTGTTGTTTGGGAGCACATATGGGCATGTGCCTGTCATAGCTTTTTTTTTTAATCTGTTGGGTTTTGTATTCTCAGTTCACACTCTGGATAATGAATCACAATGTTTTATTGATCCTGCTGGTTTCGGCTTTAGAGACTAGACTAGATTTAATTTCGGTTTAATCGACTCTAAAATGAGATATTTACACAGATGACTCGGACTCAGAAGGGAGCTCGTTCACCCCATTAATTCTCCTCTAATATTTCTTGCGTCTCTCCTCCTGTATTTAGAACGTTACAATGACATTACAACTGAAGCCTGCCAATTCAAATGTAGTACGTCGATTAGGTTGACCGGTAAAGCATGTGAATTAAGTTCAGTAATAAGTGAAACACAATCAAGCTGTTGTAATTAAATTTACATTAAGACAGTAAGCAGATTCTTTCATTTGGAAATGTTTTTTTTTTTACTTGCTCACCCGACAATGAAGATCAGCATCGTCCATTTATGATCCTGCAAGTGTTTCAGCTAGTTTTATATGCATGATATCTATATATTGTACTGACCCAGCTTGGCCTGAATTGAGTTCTGGAATTGAAACTTATGCTTTTGTATGTGGGTCAGGAGCGCGATGGAATGAGGGCCATATTAGAGTCGTACGACAGCGAGCTGGCCACAAGTGAATACTCCCCTCAGCTCATGCTCCGGGTCAAGGAGGCAGAGGACATGCTGCAGAAAGTCCAGACACACAATACAGAGATGGAGGTGAGAACTACATTACCCATAATGCACACTAAATCATTTGTTCAAAAGTACCTTTCAAAAAACAGTTCAGAACACTAATTCAGCGATTTATTATTATTTTTTTTTTTGTATTAATTTATTTTGCTTGCATTACTGCAACAATTTACATTTTCATTTTTTTTCTTTTTTCAATATCCAATATTTATTTATTTATTTTAAGGATATAATAGGCCTTTAGGTGTGAGTTATTCAGTTCAGCAATTTGTGTGGATAATTCTCATGGCATAAATTTAGGCATAAGCCCTCTTTACTGGTCTCATTAAAAACAATTTTGTGTTGCTGACGAGTTTTTGGTTCAAGGTCTGCATTTAAAGTCACACCAGAGGTGTTCAGCTAGGATTAGGACTTAGCTTTATGCATACCAGTCAAGTTGTTCCACACTAGGGATGTGCAGGTCTAGTCGACTAAACGGTACAGCTCCTACTAGTCGACACTGAAAACAATAGTCGATACGAGAAAAACAAAAACAAAAAAAAAACATGATGATTTTATCATTCAAATTACCATCATTTTAACGTTACATTTAAAACATTTTAAATAACAAGTTAAAATAAAACTTCAAAAAAATATTTAAATATTTTTAAAAGCGTATCTGGGCAGAAACTGCATTTTTTACCTCAGACCTCTTATGTGTTTTTTTCATGTCAGTTGCGGCGAGCTCAAAATGACCACGCGAAAGACCAGCAAAGTGTGGGATTTTTTTTTTATTAGGAGATGGAAAAGTTTTTATATTGTAGACATCCATCGATTAGTAATGAAAAAAATTGTGGCGCTGGTGGAAACAACAGGAGACCGTGCCGCGACTGAGAGCAGCTCGATGGTGTTTAGTGTCCCGCAGCAGGTGCGCAAGTGACTTCAGCGCAGCGGAATAGTTCTGTGTTCAAATGCACGCAATAGGCTAAAGCTTGCTGAAAAACCCCAGCAAACATAACCATGAATGTGTCTGCGGGAAATAGTAAGGAGATATTTGAATTATTTACTAATAAACTAATGTTTTCTGATTTTTTTATTTCGTTAAGTAATAATTTCAAGCTTTCTATAGATATATTTATCATGTCTGTGAGGCATGTATTCGCTCAGCTTCGGTTCATTTTTGTGAAGTGCTCCTGGCAGAAAGCACATCATGTTTGTTTTCTTTGTTTTATAAAAGAACTACCTTTTGTTGGTATTGTGAGTGCACACAAATACAAGTAGACCCTTTACAGGTCCAAATGATGTATTACTCTTACCTTTATCAAAAAAAAGATGGCGTAGGCTATTTTAATTTGTTTCCAGTGAAAACAATGCAAGGGTTTGCTGGTGTCTCCATGTCCTGCAGAGCGCGCTTTAGCTTCCACTCTCCACACAAACTCGGATATAGACTAGCTAGCGCACATTATTATTATAGCGCAGGTTTAATGTTTAAACATTGTTATATACTTGAACTGTTTTAGTATATCTATAGATTTTATTTTAGGCAAGTCGTGATGATATGAGAAGGGTAAATTGATCAAACATAGGCTATGATCAGCTCATGCTGCTGGCCGCTTGGTCGTTACTTAAAAAAAAAAAAAAAAAAAAAAAAACTTATAGGCTATTTAACGAACAAAAATGCTCCAAACGTTTTTCTAAATTAACTTATTAAAAAAACAAAACGAAATATAATAATTTTGCCATTACACACAAAACTGAACTATTTTAATAGCCGAAACAGTAGTACTGTAAACTGTTTTAGGAGAAGAGGGAAAAAAGACGGGCTCGGGTCGGACTCGGGCCGGTAATTCTGATAAGCTGTCGGACGTGGGCCGGGCTAGGGCCTAAATTTGAGGCCCGTGCAGGGCTCTATTGAGTGTATGCCCTTTATTTTTTTCTGTTTAACGACCGCCTAATATTAAATGATGATAACGCGAGGCAAGCATATGGCACAATCATGACCTATTTTTAGCAGAATTCATTGAGGGATTTGACCGTGTGATTCAAAGATTTAAATATTTCAAGTGTAGGCTGTTATATAGACACACGCACTTTTTTTTTTATTTTGCCATTTTTGGGGGGTTTCTAGCTTTTAGACTAGTCGACTAGTCGGATACAAAGCTTCCGTTTAAATGACAGTCAAATTAGTCGTAGCGCACATCCCTATTCCACACTGACTCAATCAATCATTTCTTTTTGAACCTTGCCTTCTACACAGAGGCGTTGTCAGGTTAGAATAGAAAAGGGTCTTGTCCAAACTGTTGCTATAAAATTAGAAGCATGCAATTCCCTAGAATATCATTACATGCTTAAACATTAAACATTGTACTCATGGAAATTGCTAAAGTAGTCAAACCTGTTCATTAGAAGGGGGTGACCCAGTACTTTTGCCAATGTAGCTCTTTTAATGGAGATGTTGCTTCTGGCCTGGTGTTTGTATTTCTGTGAATGACAGAATAGTTTCTCTAATGGGTGATAATTCACTTTTTAAGCTTTAATGGTAATTACATTCCTTCACATTAAGAATGCAAATGTCTTTAGTTTTTTATTATTTCCTAACTGCGTTTGACTTATAAATAATTGAATTAATTACATATGTTAATGCATTGACTTTGGATTGCATTGACTCGGCATTGATATTGGGAGGGAAAGATATAAATCCTCTGTCCATTTAGTGCAAAACAGTGTGGAAAACATGCCTTGATTACAGTAAACTTTTTAAATGTAAGGTACTTGGCCACAATGGACAAAATGATGATAAATATTGTTAAATATATTTTAGCTATATTGCCTAGCTCTATTGGCTAATATAGTTTTTTTCCTTAGATACATCAGCAGAAAGATCTGTCAGAAGCATCTAGTAATAAGTTATTGCGACATGTTATGAGACTAAAAACATTTATTAGGTGTTCATATTAGCTATATGGTTGATTTCATGTTATAAAATGTGTGGTTCAATTAATTTCAAGTTATGCTATGTTATAAAAAACAGTGTGCTGGTGTTATAAAAATTCTAGATCTCTACTCAAGCAGACTGGCCTGTCTGGAAGTTGCATCCAGATAACTTCCTTGACATTGATAGCACTCATGACTTTGTAATCAAGGACTTTATGGTTTAGTATCTAGGTTCTTGTTTTTATGGGAATAATCTGTTTCACTCTGATAGACTCAACTGTCTAAAGCCCAGGAGGAGGCAGGCACCTTCAAATTACAAGCTCAGATGGTAAGTCACATTCATCACCATGGGAACTTCCTTTTGGCATTTATATGATTGTCAGCTACCGTTCCGATCATAAATAATTGATTAAAATTTGTGCTATAATGCATGCAAGAAATGGAAAACCACATAAGGCAGAAGTCAAGATATTAGACAGAAATACAAAAATAACATTGCCGCTAGTCTGCAGGTGTTTCATTTGCTGGGATTTAAGGTAAATTATTGTTTTTGGCGTACAGTGCCAATCTTTTTTTTTTTTTTATAATTTGCTCAGGTGACTGCTGAACTTGAGGCACTGAAAGAGCAGCAGGTGTCTAATGCAGAGAAAAACACCTTAGCAACAGCGGAAGAAGTCAGCTCTCTCAGGTAACAGTGATATGTGAGAAATGAAATGTCATACTTGCGTCATACATTCCTGACCTGATCATATGGAAGCCTGTTTCTGTGTAAAATTAATAAATAAAATGAGTAATGAAGTCACATTGGTGATTTATTCATTGTGTGACGCATTTATTTTTTTATTTCATTTATTTATTTATTTTTTGTGGTTGAGACTTCCATACTGTAAAAAATGTTTTAAAAAAACTAAAGTTCTACTAACCAATGTAAAAAAAAAAGTAGCCTGAACAAAGAATTTTTAGTAGAAGTCAGTTAAAAAATTTTGTGAATCGAGCAAAAATACTCTAAACATGTCGATAGCAAAAGTTTTGTTTACCTTACTTAGATACTCAAGTATTTGTTCACAACATATCCAAAGGTTCTCCCAACTTTTCAAATTGAGTCCTCTGAACAAACAAATTTACATTGAACAATATTGCACAAGTTCCCAGCATGCATTGCAGCTTAAATTTTTTTGTTAATTATTATTAAAATATTATTGTTGTTTTAAATTTTACTTGCTTAATTTATGCCGCTGCTGTTGTCACTGTCACTTAGCTGTTATTTGGATCAGAGTTCATATTTTTACTGATTTTAAATTATTTTAAATTCTGTATATGTGCATCTCATTGCAACTTGTTTAATACATTTGTCTATCAGCATAAATGTTTGCCTTTAGTCTTAAGAGGTAAATACTACCCATATTATGTAAGCGTATTATTAAGAAAAATTTGCATTGCTAAATGCTAAAAAAAAAAAACTTTGGTTGCTCTGACAGATCATTTAACACTCAATAGACTGACTTTTAGTCATTAGATGAACTAAAGTTTTTAAGTTGTTGGTTGCAAGTTGAGTTAACTTAAGTTGAAAAAGGATAGGTTGCCTTATTTTTTATTTTTTTTGAGTTATTCAACTTTTTTTTTAGATAACCAATATACAACCAACAGTCGCTACCATTCATGTTGCTGAAAATAGCCAGCTCTTATTGAAATTTTCATGCCACTTTGTCACTGTAAGTCACTGGCATTGTGAACTGAGCTTTAGACTGAGAGAAACTGAAGTCTGTGGGTTTTTTTCATGGCCTGTTGCATTGCCTAATTACTATGGAAATGTGATTATCCTACATTAGCTTTTGTGGCCTTGCTTGAAAAGTGAGCTTTCATTCAGTGCCTACTTTCTCCTTTTTCCTCTTTCTTTTTGATCCTGTAATTATTCTCTATAGAATTTCATTTAATCACTCCTGGAACCATTTCACTAAGCCGTTTACACCTTAATTGAATATTTGTTGTACTGAATACAAGTCCAAGACCCCACATTGTAATCTTCAAAACCAAAACTAAACCAACCTGAATGCTTACCAAATTACTTTGAGAAATTATACTGAATATTCATGAGTAAGAGTTCAAAAAGGTCTTATTAAATATCCGAAACCACTAGTGAAAATCCTTTTTTTTGTTTGTTTAATTGTAAGTTATTTTACAGGCGTAGCAATTTGAGTTAAAATGTGCAAATTGATATTGAATATTAACTGTAATTTCAGAATTTCATAGTATTTGATATGTCCTTTTGCTCATGATTTGTCTCACATTTATTTGATTACAAAAATGGAACGCTCTTAAAATTTTTAAGTAGTTAATTTAACACCAGAAAATTCTAAATTAAATAGATTTTAATTAATGACTATTTATGTACTATTAAGTAATTTGATTTTGAATCCCAAATTGTCAGTGTGGTCTCAGAATTTTGAACCCCACTTATTTATAGAATGTTTTACTCAAACTTCTGAACCTGTTGTGTTTACCTTTATTTACCTCTTCATGGTGGAACATTATTATTGTTGTTATGGCCGTGTTCCTCCATGCTTTTCTGAAAAACGGATGTTGAATATTTTTTAGATGTAAATTTTTGACAATGGTTTTTATTATGCTTGGACTAGAAATGACATTGTATATGTATAAGGGTATGTGTTTGTTTTTTCAGGCAGAAGATCGAGGAATTGGAGGCAGAACGTCAGCAGCTGGAAGAGAAAAACAACATTCTGGAGATGAGACTAGAGAGGCATAACCTCCAGGTGATACTTTCATTTTGTGCAAGATTTCTAGAACCTAAAACATGTTTACAGTAGGAGTGCAACAATAATATGAAGATTAATAGTAAAAAGAATTCACAACTAACTTCATTATTCATTAGTTGGATAAGTGCTCTGTGGCCATCTCTAGTGATAGGAATTTTGGAGAGCCTGTTAAGGATCGTGGGTTGTTGTTTCAGGTGCTTTGACAGTTTGCCTGTGCTGTTTAACAGCTTCATTGCTTATAAATGGAGTATTTTCTGGAGTCCATAGCCCTGTACGCAGACGGTCATTGAGCTCACGCTGAACTGTTACGTGAACCAGTAAACTTGTGACAGCTTCAACGATTACTGTATATTGGGATTAGGGGTGGGCGATATGGGAAAAATATCATATCACGATATTTTTTAGAAATATCACGATTTTATCACGATTCTTTGTCATGTTGGTTTTACTATTTTGGTTTTACAAGTTGTCTGAGCATTACAGCCAAACTAGAAAGACAAAGCCTTTCAAGGTAACAAAAAACAAAAAAAAAGACATATTTAGGCCAAAGTGGGCGAAGATAAAAATCTTTGTCATCATTTTATCTTTCTTATTAAAAAATAAGAACAAAGATACACATTACAAATACACATAATATACAAATAAAACAAACAGTGCTTTATTTTCAGGTACAATAGGTGTATTTAGCAGAGCATTCAATGAAATTGAATGAACAAATATAAAAATAAAACACTAGATAGACTGATTCCTAAAGCAACTGTATTCAAGTTTTTCAGTCAAGAATAGTGAGTGATTTTTTTTTTCTCTTTGCGTTTTGTTGTTTTGTTAACGTTAAATGAATAGTTCCCCCAAAAATAAATATTCTGTCATCTGTGTCAATTCTGTCATAATGTTTTATTTTTATACCATCATTTACTCAAGAGTTGTTTTAAACCTGAATGAGTTTCTTTCTTCTGCTGAACATAAATGCTATTTTGAAGAAGGTGGAAAACCAAACAGTTGCTGGTCCTCAGTGACTTTCATAGGATTTTTCTTTCCTACTATCAAAGTCAATGTAGACCAGCAACTGTTTGGTTTTCCACCTTCTTCAAAATATCTTATTTTGGGTTCAGCACAAGAAATGAATAGAGGTTTGGGACAACATGTGAGTGAGTAAATAATGACAGAAATTACATTTTAGGGTGAACTATCCCTTTAATGACAGTTGACAGCACGTTTAGTGTCCTGTCCCTTTAAGACCTGCACGCATCTAATATACAGGCACGCGTCTGTTTCTCTCTTAACTATTTACTTTTATTTTAGAGATAACCTACTGAGTCTGTATGTAAACCTTGTGTGTTTTGACAATATTAGCGCAAAAGATAAGTTAGTCGAGTAATCAGGCGCTGTTAGACGGGCTTTTTAGTGCGCGTGCTTCAGGTGTATCCGCTCAGAAAAAGCGCACTTCAGACCAGCGCATGAATTAAACATTTAACCATCAAGGCTTGTGTGCAAATAATGTACTTTTGCGATCGCGAATAAGTGCAGTGTCCTGTCAGAGTAACTCTACTGCTGTATGTCGTGTTGTACAGTATATAGAGACGGAGGCGCCAGAACTGTATTTAATGTGTGCTGTAGCACGATACTACGATATTTCTTCAAAAGCAGATCGTGGAGACATTTTTATCGTCCACGATCAAAAATCGTCATATCGCACACCCCTAATTGGGATAGCAGTATCCTCTTATTGTCGTGCCGTTTTGTAATTCATGCTGTTAATATAGTTCACTCCCAAATGAAAGTGTCATGATTTACTCACCCGCATGTTGCTCCAAACCTGTGTGTTCCAAATTTCTTTGTTCTGTTGAACACAAAATAATAGTTTGAATACAAACAGCTGCTGGCAGCCATTGACTTCCATAGTATGGAGAAAAAATCTTATGGAAGTCTATGGATACCGTCAACTGTTTGATTACCATCCTCCTCTTGTGCTCAGTAGAAGAAAGAAATTTAGTTCGGAGCATCATGAGGGTGAGTAAATGATGACAAGATTTTCATTTTTGGGTGAACCATCCCTTTAAGCAATCCACTGTAAAGTTCACTGTCATGGTTTAATGAAGTAATTAAGCAACACAGCTGTGGTTCTCAGTTCTGTCCATCACAAATAATATTGATCACAGTATTGGGAAATAATCCACAATTCTGATTTATCATAATCATGGGGCTCTAGTTTCTATTAAACTGAGATAGAGGGTATTTTAACATTGGAAAGAATTGCACATTTCACCTTTAAGCTTGGCTAATGGCCTCAGTGGTGGTTGATGATAGCTTGATGGTTAACAATCTGACCTGCATGATACAGACTGAAGGACATGCAATGATTTACCTCATAATTAGGCATGCTTTTAGCTAGCAAAAAGTGCATACTAGCAAGTCAGCTATCATAAGTTTTTAATTCTTTTTTTTTTATTGTAACGATTTCTATGTTGAGTGAAACAAGACCTGAACATTGCAGCATGAATTCGATATCTCGGCTTAGTGGTCATTATTCATAAATATTTGACTTTTGAATGCAATGATTGACCAATCTGATTAAAGTATTCCAGAGACTTGAGTAATAACTAAATGACTTGGGTTTATATTATCATCAAAGCTGATCAATTTTTACATGTAGGTGAGGTAATTTTGGTGATAAAGTATGTAGTTTATATTGAATATGATTTCTTCACAAAACTATTGTTTTTTTTTTTGTTGTTGTTTTTTTTTCAAACTCCCTCTTTTTCTTAAACCAACATGGGTTCATTGCTGGTCTAATTGTTAATTGGCAAATTATCTTTGGTAAAGCCATTTTGGGATGCAGTACTGAAAATGAATGTGCAATAGGCTTAGTTTGAGACTAGCTGTGTGTTTGTTTTTATGAGTGCGCAGTCTCACTTGTGTTTCCACAGTAACTCAAGAGTATGTGTTTCTTCTTAATTGCCGCTTGAGACCATATTGTGTGTTGCCTGCAAATCTCCACACCCACAAGTCCTCTTCAAATCACTTTTTCTATAATTTTCCTTTAGTCAGTTACGACCAAGTCCTGTTATTCCCTTTCCTTCCATCAACTTGGTGTTTCCACTTATAGGTGGAAGGTAAAAAATAAATAATTATCCTGATCAATGTATACTTGAAGTAAATCCTGGTCCTTGTAGTTCAACAAGGAGCTTTGATGGCTCTTCGCATATAATATGATTTTACCCAGTGGTGGCACATGTACTGTAGAAAATGACTCTGGGCATGCTGGGAATTGCCAGCTTTGAATATGCTTTTAAAGATATTAGTTTAATAATAGCACCGTGGTGTTTTTATTTATTTCTATTAGTCAATAAATAATGTAGAGGCACTTAGAGGAAACTCAGACTATAAGTCCTAGTGTTTAAATTTTGATGTTGTTTAGGTATGTGGTTGTGTATTGGTATACTATATTTATATTCTAGGGGTGGGGATTCCTGTCCTGTGTTGCAATAGAACATTGTAACTATTCTTTGAATTTAGATAGAATGCATTTTTTGGATAATCCAGTAAATTAAATTCTTCATCACATTTGATTTATTTTTTATTAGAAACTTGATGAAAACATATCAAAAGACATGATTCATTATTTGTATTATTCATACAAATGAATAAGCCTAAAATTAGTGCCAAAGTGACTTCATATATGTAATATGTGAACAAAATATCTAAAATGATATAGTTTAGGTTTTCTCATGGTAGGTTTATTTAATTTCCGTTTTGGCAAATACCTGAAAATTCCTGCTCTACTGTCCCACTTTAAAGGTGTTGGTTTGGCCTGTTATAGGCAACATTTAACCATTGTAGTCAGTGATGTAATGTGAAAATGTAAGGCCACGTCACTCTTCTGTCATTTTTGTGGCGCTGCTATATTTACCAGTGGCCTCCCATCCATTTATCCTTCCTTTTCACTTTCTGACTCGATGCGATCAGTGGGCTGAAATGCAGTCAGACATGCTCCATTAGACCTCAACACTGGCGCCAGCCCAAAACAAACAGAAAAGTCTGGAATTCAAGAGCTGCGTCACTCATTTCGTCCTGCTCTCAATCACTCAGTCTTCTTAATGTGCTTAGACTTTGGCCCTAATATTTATAGGCCTCTTCTAACCATTATCTATGACGCTTCAAGTGTCACAGTAAAAATAAGCGACTTCAGACAGGTAATAATACCCACCCACTCAGCACTTGTCATTTTGAAGAGGGTTTATTTTTGGCCCAAGGACTAACGTTTAATGGTTTTCATGGCTTTTTCTTATTGTTGTAGATGATTCATTCACGATTTAAGCTGTATAGCATTCATCTTGAAGGTTACAGAGATGTACATGTGGACTTCATAGTTGTACTATTGCGGTTGTCACAATGGCAGCATTTCAGTTGTCGATACCAGTAATGAAATTTTGCAGTCCTTGATTGCAAGAGTAATTGAATGCAATTTTAAAATGTATTCGTTAAATGTTTTTACTGAATTTAGTTTTAATTAGGTTTAATTAAAATGATTTCAAAAAAACATTTGACTTTGTACAAGAGTATAGATCATTGTGGCATGTCTGAGTTTGTTCATGTTATCCTTCTCCCCCAACTTATTGTGTAACACTTTAACAAAAGCTTAATCTTTCCTTTTTAGTAATTTTAGTTGTTTCTGTTCTCTCATCGCCTTCTGTTCTGCAGTTATGTCATCTGCTCCTTACCCCTCAGTCTCTATTCCTCTTCTCTGCCTCTCTGTCTTCAGCTCAGGGTGATGTAATTTGCTCAGTAATGAGATGTTCAGATCGAGGCATTATTCTTTGATGGGGCCCTTAATTCACCAGAAGGCTCAGTAATGGCTTTTAAACCCCTGAAGTTTTACACCCAAATGAAGAATCGTTCCAGAAGATAAAGCCTTTCGTTTCAGACAGGGATGAACTATCACTTCTTTGGTCCTTTTGTTTGGAGGGTAATTCGGATAAATGTATTTTTACGGTGTAAGAGCCTTCAAGCGAAATTGGACTTGATTTTAACCTCTCAGGTTAACTGGTTAGCTTTCATGAAACTCATTTTCTTTAAATGAGCTATTGGACCCACCTTAGTAATGTCTCTCACTTGAACTTATTTATTTCCAGATTTTATTAAAAAAATTTATTTCACTGTCATCATTTTGAGAGTTTATTTTATTTTATTGAAGAATTTTGATGCTTATGAAAGCAAAATACAATTCGAAGGAAATTATTTTCAGATTGGATGCATTTTAAGGATTGTAGAAAACAGCATGCTATGCTTCCAGACTTCTTTCATTTTGTCTTATTCACTTCAGTTTTAATGTTGATTTAAGTAATTCATCAACAATTACAATAGTTTAACATGCCAGAATTATTTAAAAGAATGGTAAGTACTTTTCAAAAATACAAACTCATTCATCCTTATTTTAATAAAATGTCAAAATTTTCTGACTCTCTTAACGTCTTTTTGTTTTTAAGTTCTAATGAATGTTTTGGCGTCTTTTTGGAGTTGACATGTTCACTGTCATAATTTTGAGTGTATTTTTGATTTGAATTTGTGTACTTATGCAAGCAAAATACAATTCAAAGGCACTGATTTTCAGATTGGATTTAATAATAAAAAAAAGCACGCTTTACAGACTTCTTTCGTTTTGTCGTTTCAGTTTCCTTTTTATTTATTTATTTTTCAATGTTGATTTCATTGATCAAAGTCTACATCAGTCAACAATTACAATGGTTTCACATGCCAAAATAGTTAAAAGAAATGGTAATATCTTTGCACTGAGGTGTATTGTCTGCACTCTTTTGTTCTTTTGAAGAATCTCATCAAAAGACTTTAAAATGTGAAATTTATGCTTTTTATTTTTTGGACCCTCTTATTTTTTCCATATATTAGGGAGACTATGATCCTGTCAAGACAAAGGTAATCCACCTTCAAATGAACCCCACCAGCTTAGCAAAGCAGCAGCGCACTGAAGAGGTGGAACAGCTGAGGGTGGAGTGTCAACGCTTGAGGGAACGACTCCGGAAAATTGAGGCAGGTGGTGGCATGACCACAGATGACACTACTCTCATCATCCCACCTTCACAGGAAATACTGGGTAAATGCCTTTTTACACAAGTGTTTGTGAAGTAGGGTGTTTTAATAGTCGGGTAGAGAAACAGTCCCTTTATCTGTATTTAATGGCATTGTTGACTTTTAATGTCCAGTTCATCACCAAAAGTTATAAACAATCCCTGCTTTTTATATCAGGTTCCCGGTGAATTCTCAGGGATGACAAAGGAATGAAAAATTATTTCATGATTTTCAGCTAGGTCAAAGCAAGCATTTTATGGTCTCAAGTTATGTGTAAGTAGCAGATCAAAAAGTAAATTTTATTAAGGAAATGCACAAATACATGTAGCATAGTAGTACATAGTACATGTAGCACCTTAAAGGGATAGTTCACCCACAAATAAAAAATTCTGTCAAAATTGACTCATCCTGAGGTTGTTTCAAAAGAAGATATTTTGAAAAACCAAACAATTGTTGGTCCCCATTAACTTCCATTGTAGGGAAAGAAATGCTATGGAAGTCAATGGGGCCAACAACTGTTTGATTATCAGCAGCCTTCAAAATATCTTTTTTTGTGTTCAACGTAAGAAATAAACTTATACAAGTTTGGAATAACATGAGGGTGAGTAATTAATGACAATATTTTCATTTTTGGGTGAACTATTCCTTTAAATACAAATTTGACACATTTGTATTTTGAATATAGCTTGACCATTTGACCGGATTGATAGCAAATGGATTTCCACCTCTGGAGATGGATATTACAACACAAGGATTGTGGGAAAAAGGTTCTTCCTAATTCCACATCCTGTGCTCATGATTTAGACATTTTATTTATATATATGTATATATGTGTGTGTGTGTATGTCCTTTTCAAAAAATTAGCATATTGTGATAAAGTTCATTATTTTCTGTAATGTACTGATAAACATTAGACTTTCATATATTTTAGATGCATTACAACACAACTGAAGTAGTTCAAGCCTTTTATTGTTTTAATATTGATGATTTTGGCATACAGCTCATGAAAACCCAAAATTCCTATCTCAAAAAATTAGCATATCATGAAAAGGTTCTCTAAACGAGCTATTAACCTAATCATCTGAATCAACTAATTAACTCTAAACACCTGCAAAAGATTCCTGAGGCTTTTAAAAACTCCCAGCCTGGTTCATTACTCAAAACCGCAATCATGGGTAAGACTGCCGACCTGACTGCTGTCCAGAAGGCCATCATTGACACCCTCAAGCAAGAGGGTAAGACGAATAGGCTGTTCCCAGAGTGCTGTATCAAGGCACCTCAGTGGGAAGTCTGTGGGAAGGAAAAAGTGTGGCAGAAAACGCAGCACAACGAGAAGAGGTGACCGGACCCTGAGGAAGATTGTGGAGAAGGACCGATTCCAGACCTTGGGGGACCTGCGGAAGCAGTGGACTGAGTCTGGAGTAGAAACATCCAGAGCCACCGTGTACAGGCGTGTGCAGGAAATGGGCTACAGGTGACGCATTCCCCAGGTCAAGCCACTTTTGAACAGAGAAGCAGCACTGGACTGTTGCTCAGTGGTCCAAAGTACTTTTTTCGGATGAAAGCAAATTTTGCATGTCATTCGGAAATCAAGGTGCCAGAGTCTGGAGGAAGACTGGGGAGAGGAAAATGCCAAAATGCCTGAAGTCCAGTGTCAAGTACCCACAGTCAGTGATGGTCTGGGGTGCCATGTCAGCTGCTGGTGTTGGTCCACTGTGTTTTATCAAGGGCAGGGTCAATGCAGCTAGCTATCAGGAGATTTTGGAGCACTTCATGCTTCCATCTGCTGAAAAGCTTTATGGAGATGATTTCATTTTTCAGCACGACCTGGCACCTGCTCACAGTGCCAAAACCACTGGTAAATGGTTTACTGACCATGGTATTACTGTGCTCAATTGGCCTGCCAACTCTCCTGACCTGAACCCCATAGAGAATCTGTGGGATATTGTGAAGAGAAAGTTGAGAGACGCAAGACCCAACACTCTGGATGAGCTTAAGGCCGCTATTGAAGCATCCTGGGCCTCCATAACACCTCAGCAGTGCCACAGGCTGATTGCCTCCATGCCACGCCGCATTGAAGCAGTCATTTCTGCAAAAGGATTCCCGACCAAGTATTGAGTGCATAACTGAACATAATTATTTGAAGGTTGACTTTTTTTGTATTAAAAACACTTTTCTTTTATTGGTCGGATGAAATATGCTAATGTTTTGAGATAGGAATTTTGGGTTTTCATGAGCTGTATGCCAAAATCATCAATATTAAAACAATAAAAGGCTTGAACTACTTCAGTTGTGTTGTAATGAATCTAAAATATATGAAAGTCTAATGTTTATCAGTACATTACAGAAAATAATGAACTTTATCACAATATGCAAATTTTTTGAAAAGGACCTGTATAGATAGATAGATAGATAGATAGATAGATAGCAGCTATCTATCTATCTATCTAGCCAGGGCTAAATGTTTAATTGGACTCGAGTGGAGTCTGCTGACGATCCATATTTCTTTGGGACTCATTTATTTACTTAATTTTCTCTCACCCTCTCTCTCTCTCTCTCTCTCTCTCTCTCTCTCTCTCTCTCTTTTTCTTTGGCCATCAATTCGAATGAGTTCTGAAGGAGGCAAGAGTCTAATTAGAACTCAGACCCATGAGTAAACAAACACCCTGAGATCTGCTTTTAAATTGGCCACTGCTGCTGTTTTTCTTTATCTTTTTTGCGATTCACTGTTCCTCCCTCATTTTATGACGTCGTTTTTCTCCCATCTCAAATGTTTGATTACGAGCTAATGTGTTTGCACAAATCTAGTTCAAAATCAGTGAATAAATGTGATTTTTGTGGCTTTGTTGCCTTTACAAATGATGAGAACAAGTTCTCTCAAGCACATAAACAGGTTTGTGGGTTTGTATGCTAACAATCTCAAACTCTTTTATAGAGGGAATTTATTTATTGATCAATTATTTACAGAGATTAGAAACCATTCAAGTTATGGAAACTGGAAATGAACGGAACTAATTTTTTTGTATGGCATATTTAACGGTTCATAAATTACTTTCAAAGTGTGTAATATTTACCATTACTGAAATTCAACTTGGGGCCTGTTTTTAACACATGCTCAGAGCATAAGAGTGTTTATATGTGTGTTTAAATGTTTGCTCATTACTAACACTGAGAAGATTGTGTATCCATATTTCCCTTTTGTGTACTAGCTTTAGGTAACAGGATTGGTTGTGCCATCTCTAACATTGCAAGCGGAGGATAAAAAAAAAATCAGGCCTGTGGCATTTATTTTGAAGAAATATAGGACAATAGAATAATAAATATTTTGTGTAGAATAAAGACAATTTGGTAACTTTGTGTGATTGCCAAACATCCTGTTATAAATATCCCTATCCATACGAAAGTTTAAAAAAAAAAAAAAGGTAGAAAATTTTTACCAATGTTATATGAGGAAAAACGCTATTCAATTCAGAAGAGATTAAAATCATAAAGTAAGTCTGGAAAGCACAAATGAACCTAACCTCCTCAGGAAAAACTACTCTCCTCCTGACAGGGCATCATATCTCAACACAGTCCGTGCAGCTTCAGTAAAATTCATGACATGGCAATTGTAAGTGTACTGATGTAGATGAGGGCCACATACAGCACTTTTTTAATTGCAGCTCATTTTAAAGGTGATTGTGTTGAGAGTTTAGTGTGTAATTTTTATCCTACTCTCTGTACGGAAAATGAACAAAGTGATTTTAAAAAGCTTCCAGCGAAGACAAAAAAAGAGACATTAGCATGATATATAATTAAAAGTGATCCTGATGAATGGTTAAAGGAAAAGGACAACTGAACAAGTACTCTTCTAGTATGTAGCACATCAGTGCATTCAGAAACTTTTGCGGTTTAACTGCACCGTTCTAGTGTGCAATTACAGTAGACCGTAAGAGAACACTTATCTCTCTTTCCTGCAGAACTTTTATTGTTCGTAATCAAATTTTCATGAAGCCCCATAAGAGAATTCAAACTGCTGTTGAGGCCTCTGTTGTACATACAGAAGCCTTATATTGAAGCTGTAAGACACATTTGGCGTTTCAGCTAATTTAAATGGTCAATATTTACGTTGTTCTCTAATTAAATATTGAAATGAATACTGAAATAAGGCCTTGATGGGATTGGTGGCTTTTTTTTTTTTTTTACTCGACTAATTTGATTTGTCAGAATCAACTATTACAGTTAATATTTTGGTAGATTGGAAGTACATTTTGATTAGAAGTTGATATACTGTGGTAAATGGCAAAAATCTCCAGATGTATGAAAATTTCAATTTGGAGCTAAGTGTTCCAACAACTTTGCCACGAGATTCACCTTTTGATATGTGAATTTTAGAGATTTTATGTTTTTCTTTTACATTTTGCGACTTAAATTTTGGTCTGTTTCTAGCCCAAAGCTGATATTAAAAGGCATAGAATGTAGTGTGCAAATGGTGAATAAATGATGATAGAATTCACTCTTTTAGGTGAAGTTGAACTGAATTGGGCTGTTCTTTCAATTAAAAAAATCTTAAATTCAAGCATTAGTACATATTGTCTGACGTCAATATTTTCCGTTTAATTTTGAAATTGCATGTTTTAAATTACTTGTTAAATTTCTGCTCTTGTTCAGACCTTATATATATATTAATATTAATTTAATGTTGTAATGGTTATGACTAAATACAATTTACATGTTCTTCAGACTTGCGCAAGCAGATGGAAAGTGCAGAACTGAAGAACCAGCGCTTAAAGGAAGTGTTCCAGAAGAAGATTCAAGAGTTCCGTACTGCGTGTTATGTACTCACTGGGTACCAGATCGACATCACCGTGGAGAACCAGTACCGGCTCACTTCTGTGTATGCCGAGCATATGGAGGATTCATTACTGTTCAAGGTAAATTCATATGCAAATGTGTTTGTGACAACATGACCCATGCAGTTTTACAGAAATGTGTTTTCATTTGGACACATTGTCATGGAGTGCATGGGATATGTGCTTACAAACTAGAAGAAAAGTTGAAAGTACAGAAGGAAACTAGGAAAGCACACTTAAACTTTATTAGATCCCTGTTGTAGTTTTGAAGTTAGTTTGAATGTTGATTTTATGGTCACTTGATTATTTTAGGAGTTCTGTCTAAGCCGAGCAGATGTTACAGATGAAACATACCAGCAATCAAAGGCTTTATGCTGAGTTTTTGTTCAATTATAAAACAATGACATTAACATCAATGAGTTTTTCAATGACTTTGAAGGGCTGCCTTGGCAAAACTATAGGGGTTTTCAGAAAAGAAAGACGTGTTAGTTAGAGCCTGAAGCTTCGTACCCACAGTTGGTGGTTTGTTGTTTGACTCACAATTCTGAGAAGCGTGAAAATCGAAAGAGGGACTTTAAAGGTGCCATAGAATGCATTGATACAGTATTTTAAATTGTTCTCTGATGTCTACACAGAAGGTATGTGGCTTAGGTAAGGGCAAAAAATCTCCAGAAACGATTTTACATGTCCATTTACAACCCTAGGATTTCTCCCTAGAATGAAACGGTCTGTTATTGGCTTATTTGGCAGGGTCATGAATAATAATGAGCTCTGCTCTGATTGGCTGTTTCACAGTGCTGCTCAATGTTGAGCTCTGCTCTGATTGGCTGTTTCACAGTACGGCTCATCAGCAAGAAGGAAGCACAGGGAGGAAAATATATATTTAAATACTTTCTCTCGCAGTTATATCGTTGGGTAATTATACTGTATATAAAACGCGGGCATCAGGGAGCCGTTATTAATATGCGAGGCATTGAAACTGCTTTTGAACGATCCATCGATCGCGTTATAGTTTCACTTTCAAGAGACGCGATCACACAAACTATGTTTACATTATGGAGCAACAGTACTTACCACACATTTCACAAGATCAGATGCTTGTCAGTGGTGCTCAGGATCTGTAAGTCATTCGCCATCATCCTCATCTCTCCTTACTGAGAGTGAAATCTTATGTACTGTAACAGGCTACCGCTAGCAAGGAGCTAACCATGTCCCTTTAGTGGCTCGCGTTATTTGCTTTCTGTACCTTTCTGAATACAGACACCAACCCATCCCTGCACTTCACACCCCCTGCACGGCCTGGAACATAACATTTATTTTGTTATTTTCGCTGTTGTCCGCGCTTGTTTATTTACAATACCTGCAGAGCTTCTGATGGTTCGGCCGGCTTAGAACAAGGGTGGGTTTATGCAAATGTTGGGGGCGTAGTGATCCCGACTGTTGTGTCACAGTCGGTGTTATGTTCTGATTCGCATGTTTTCCAGTGGTCTTTTTTAATCACAAGATTTACATATGAAGGAGAAAACTATGGTGTTTGAGGCTCACTGTATGTCATTTCCATGTACAGAACTGTTATTATTTAAATATGCCAGGGTAAAGACAGTTTTTCATTCTATGGCACCTTTTAAAACCCAAGGCCAAGGTGAGGCATCTGAAGAGCTGCTGTTGTGTTTAACCTCATCTGAACCAGCTCAGCAGCTCCTCCAGCCTCAGGTGCATCTGAGTCTCTACAGGAGGTCATATCCTCTTCAGTCAGTGACTGCATTTGCTAAGGTGGATGCAGATGAAGGCGTACCAACAATATAATAAATTGGCGTTTTTACTTTAACAGCAGGAAGTAGAGAAAAACAGTGGCCTAGAATAACACTTAATCAAGGAAATTGCTGTGAGTACACTTCTTATGGTAACAAGTATGCTAGTATGTTGAGTGTCAGCCACTGAGATGTGATTTCACTGTATACTTTCAGTTGATTTAAGTAAGATTGGAGTGTTTAGAATCTTTATTGATAACACTTGAACTTGCAGAAAGATTGAACCGTATCTGAGAGTAAATCAAATGAAAGTTTTCATAATGCATTGAAATACACCCTTGTGTTCTTTCTTTATAGTGCACTTTTGTTTATTGTTCCATGTCTAAATTGCTTTTTTATTTTGCATTACTGACTGTTTGCTTCAATATTTTCTTAAATCTTGAGGCAATGTTACTTCAAAATTTTGCATGGGCTACATTCCATTTTAACACATTTAAAGGAATAATTCACCTAAAAATGAAAATTTGCTTAAGATTTTCTTACCCTTGGGCCATCCAAGATGTTAGAGGGGTTTGTTTCTTTTATTAGAGAAGATTTGGAGAAATTTAGCATTACACCAATGTTCACCAATGGATCCTCTGCAGTGAATATTTTGTTTAAAACTGTTTTGGGCTGTTGAGTTTGAATTACGCACACACTATGAATTTTTGGAAAAAACGGCATACCAGTTCAAGTGGCTAAGCAACGTAGACCACACCGTGAATTGAGAGGCACAGTCAGTGGAAAAACCACTGTGGTAAAACTGTCAGAATCCTAAAAAAAAGTGATACATGTTTTTGGTCAAAACGCCCAGGGGTGCGTTTCCCAAAAGCAACTATGGTCGCAAGTTCCGTCATTAATTGACTTCAATGGAACTTACCACCATAGTTAGCTAACGGTGCTTTTAGGAAACGCACCCCAGGACGGTTAATTTTAATTCCTAAATATACTATTGGTTATTCATAATACAGGGTGGGCCATTTATATGGATACACCGTAATAACATGGGAATGGTTGGTGATATTAAAGTCCTGTTTGTGGCACATTAGTATATGTGAGGGGGCAAACTCCTGAAGATGGGTGGTGACCATGGTGGCCATTTAGAAGTCGGCCATCTTGGATACAACTTTTGTTTTTTCAATAGGAAGAGGGCCATGTGACACATCAAACTTATTGGTAATGTCACAAGAAAAACAACGGTGTGCTTGGTTTCATTCCATGGTCACCACCTATCTTGAGGAGTTTGCCCCCTCACATATACTAATATGCCACAAACAGGACTTTAATATCACCAACCATTCCCATGTTATTACGGTGTATCCATATAAATGGCCCACCCTGTACATCAGCTAATGTTAATTTATACAATGTGAATAGTTAAACATTTATATAAACTAATAAATTCTGTAGAAGAATTGTTAATTGTAGCAGGTTTAGTATATTACTTTTTACTGTGGTATCAATTTGATGTGGAACCATCAAACTTGAAACATTAATGAACATTAATGTGCATACACTTGATTTAAGATGGTAATTATACTTCATTTAATGCAAATGAGAAGACCTTTTGTTCTTATTTTGGACAGGCCTGTATATGATAAACCGAGTGTTATTAATGCAATATATCTAATGCGAGATGCATATTTCATGTAAACCGCATTCTCTTACAATGGTGTACCTGCAAATGTAATTTATCTTTCTTAATTAATGCTCTTCCTTTGTGGGTTGGAGAAATGTTCAGTAATCCCTTATAGACACACATGCACACACACTGCAATAATTGGATTTAAGTTTTTCTTATTTGATCGGTACTTTCCTCAGGCTGTTTAATTAGAGCTGCAGTAAAGCTTCAGTGCGTCTGCATTCTGCTGTTATTATTGCTGTGTGAGTGCAAGTATTTACTCACGTTTTTGTGTGCATCTAGGTGTGTTGGGGTAATGTAATAATACACATTTATGTACTAAGGAAATAATTTGCTCTTTTTCACATTCTGTGTATGTAGCCACTTCTGATTATCTTGCTGGTTTAGCATTGTTTTATTTATTTTTTTAATATGTTGGATTTGATAATCAACTGATTTAATCTGTTTGTTTATTCATTGCAAGTAAATACTAGACCGTTTCTAAAATAATATAGTGTTGTTTAGGCAGGTGCTCAGTCCTATCAAGAACTTAAAACTAAAAGCATTTAAAATAGTGGATTTAAATGTCAGTCAAGAATGTCTGAAGGAACTGAAGCGTCTACAGTCCAGCACAAGTTGACTCATCTGAAGCACTCTAGTAGTTCTCTCTGTGTGAATGTGTATTGAACTGCATGTGCTTGACTGTTAAACTGACTGAAAAGTAAAAAGAAATGGTGAGTGAAAAGACCGCTAGAGTGATGTATGTATTTGTAAAGTTAGAGTAACGAAATATCATCTTTTCTTTTTCTTGATTCAAAAGCCAGCTCACAACCGAATCACAATGAGTCATTTAAGCACCTTTTATTAAAGTTGAAGTGTCAGTATTTTAGATGTTAAATTTATGTAAAATACTACATACAGCAGGTAAAATAAGTATTGGACGCGTCACCCTTTTGCTCAGTTTCAAAAGGTGTTGTTGACATGAAATTTTACCCGAAGTTGGTAACAAGTAATCCACGCATACAAAGAAAACAAAACGACTAAGTTCAGAAATTAAGTTGTTTGTAATAAAATGGAATGACACAAGGAAAAAGTATTGAACACATGAAGGTGCAAAAAAGGCATGGAAAGCCAAGACACCAACTGAAATCTATCAGTAATTAGAAAGCAATCAGCCCCTTGTCAGTGGAAATTAATATTAGCTGGCTCAGTCCCAACACCTACTGTTCCAGAATGATGAAGATGAAACAAGGATGGACATTTCAGCAAGACAATGATTTCAAACACAGCCAAGGAAACTCTCAATTGGTTTCAGAGAAGGAAAATAAAACTGCTAGAATGGCCCAGCCAATCACCTGACTTGAATCCAACAGAAAAACTATGGAAAGAACTAAAGATCAGAGTTCATAGAAGAGGCCAACAGAGCCTTCAAGATTTGAAGAATGGGCCAAAATCACACTTGAGCAATGTATGCGACTAGTTTCTCCATACAGGAGGCATCTTGAAGCTCTCATTACCAACAAAGGCTTTTGTACAGTAAATGTGTGCAATACTTTTTCCCTTTGTCATTCCATTTTATTACACTGAACTTAATTTCTAAACTTGTTTTGTTTTCCTTGTATGTATGGATTACTTTGGTTGTTACTAACATATGGTGAAAATTATTACTACTGACTCACAAATTATACACGTCAAATTTAAGGCACCTGCTTTTTTTGTTTTATACAAAGTTCCATTTGCAAAACTAGTAGCAAAGTAGTTGTGTTTGCTTACTAGAGACCACTAATAGCTTTTCAGTTGTGACCAGTCAAGGAAAAAACTGTTTATCGAAGAAGTTGTAGTAATTTGTTTGGCAAACTGTAATGGCCCATTAAGTGGGCACAATATTACAGAAACTCTAAAGACCCTTGAGAATATGCCATAGTCTTCACAAAAATGTCTGAAATTTGATCACAATAAGCATTGTGCACTGTGTTTAGGAAAGATGGTTTCTTATTCTCTTTTTCTCAATATAATCGCCACTGGATTAAAAAAAAAGAAAAAAGGGCACTTGAAGATAAATGAGTGAAATCCCAGTCTCTCCCCTCCTTCCCCAAATGTTAGACAAGTGCACTAGAGCAATGCTTTAGTTATTTTATGATTTGATGCCCAAAGAATCAAAGAACGGCTTTGAAATTCTTCTCCGTTTCTGTCTTGGGAGGAAAGAAAGATAATGAGAGAGACAGACTTTTTTCTCATCTTATTTATCGTTGTCCTCAAAATTCTTTTGCAAATCTGTCAAAGTCATTGAATATCTTCCTTTGTTTTGCGTTTGTGTAGCTTTCAGCTCTTCTAAAACTTGACAACACATTTACATGGGTTCCTAAATGTTAAAAAGCAAAAACATTTGTTCAGTGTTAAATGAGAGATTAGATATTTGCTGTATTTAACAGTCAAATAGTCAATCCCTTAACTGTCAGCTTCTAACATTAGATCAAGGCTGCAACACTTCAGTGCGTTCAATCTCAATTAATCCTCTCTAGTGCCTTTTCAACAGTTTGGTGCCAAAGCCGGTTTCCAATCTGGAACTATTGTGTGTTCTCACTTTATAAAAGTGGTTGTGGGGTGGAATAACAGTTGGTTTAACAAAACTAGATGGCAACCATTGTATTTAACAAAGCTGTCGCCACCAAAAACGGCAGATGTAACACAACTTATCCAGTTGCTATAAATTTTATTTAGTGTATATATAAAATAATTGCTGACCATTGCATCAAAAATTATTCAGAATCTTTATGCAAACACATTAATTTGCTAAAATGTGTTCTAAAACTCTGACTCTGATGCAGCAGGTTTATTTGTTGTCCAGTTATGTAGGAGCTTTGTCACTTACATCATTGTTTGGCTCAGTGGAATCAAGGTTCAGGCAGTGGCGCTGCCACCATTTTTGGTGGCAAATGTTTTAAAGTTTAATTTAATAGTGACACAGAAAAAACACATTTATTACAGGATTTCTGTTTTGACACTAAAACACTTTGTAATCAGTGTATAATATGTATATTTGTGTATATGTGTCTTATGCTCTTTGTGAGTTTTACTTTCACCAGAACTGAATTTTTCCACCTGAAAATGAGATGCAGAATTACAGAATTATCTTTAATATTTCAAGTAATCAATGAAGTTTTAATGAGAATGAAATATCTTTTGAACTTTTAATCAGTGCATAATTATTTTTCATTTATTGTTAAAAAGTTTTAATAACTGTTTTGGTTCATGTAGGGTTGTTAGTTGAATAGAAAATTAATTATTCAGATGGAAAATTTATTACATATGCCAATTAATCACAATCAGTATTTTCTGGAAAAACAATACTCCCAAATTCTTATATTTTTATATTATCTTATATTTTTTTTTTTTAATTGTAAGAACATTTATGGGGTTTATGTGCAGGTCTTATGAATTTTGTTCAAATAAATTAAGTTGTTAAATTGCCAAATTTAGTTGGTGTCTGCATGCTGCAGCCTATATTTTATTCTTAAATACAGAGTCCACAGCTGTTCTGTTTAAAAGTAGTTTAAAAAAGCTAGCAGGTGTGTCATGACATCAATAATTGATATGATATTCGCATAAGCACTTTTCATCAAACTCTGTGATGACTCAGCTTTTGCACTCATGCTTTAAATGATGGCAATGAATATGCTACTCAATATCTGGTGTCCTTGTCTTTGTCACAGTTTGCCTGGGTGTACTGAATGACCCCTAGGGGATGAATAAAGTGTATATCTATCAGACTAAGAGTCTAAGAAGTAGAGGTACATTCCATACAGAAAAACGTGTGACATTACTCCAAATGTTAAAAATATGCAAATTAGTCTCCTGCACAACCTGGAGAACCAAGTCTGAAATGCAATCCTTTTTTGTGTGATCATATAGCAGCACTTCCAGATGTTATTACATGCAAAACAGGGTGCCAAAATGGGACAGATAATGTGGGATTAACTGGATTTTCAGTGCTTCAGTAGGTTAATGTTTTTTTGTCGTCGTACCTATGAAAGATGTATCTGTAATAGTTTTCACCACTGTTGAAATACTGATTGAGGAAGCAAATGTTAATGCCAAATTGCTTGCATCCCCAATGATTGCTGACTTCAGTATTTCACTTAAATTTTTTTTATGCAACTGGAGGCATGAAAAAAATAACACTATGGAATGGAATTGTTAAATATTTTTTATCATTTATGTGCATATTTGTATTTGAAACATAAATTATGTATTACCTAATGATTCTCAACTTACATTTGACAAAAGTTTTTTTTTGTTGAAGGTTTCTATATATCAGTAAAAAGCAAGAAAATAGCAAATGAATGACACTAGCAAAAAGCCGCATAGTTCATCCCACTCTTCAGTACTCTTAAATGACATTTGGAAAGTGTCCCAAATTAACATTTAATGTAGATTTTCACAAGTAGACACAGTTTTTTTCGTGGCACTTTCACCCTCATAAAGTTGTGAGTGTTCATTGAAGGGTACATGTATATAAAGAGCACACTGACTTTTCAATTGCCTAAATGAAACTAATTGCTAATCACCTCTTCAGGAAATTAATAACTACAAGAGCAGGCGTGTAATTATATTACCTTGAGAGAATCAGTTTCTGTTCACTTCTACATTTGAGTGTGCATTTAATCCATTACTTTAACTTGAGACAAATTCTTGTACTTGACTTAGAAATTACTATATTTCTGTAGTATAGCAGTGCTTTTAATATAGCATTCAATTCAGAATTTTAGCAGCTTATCATATGAACAAGGCTGTGTGTGTGTTTGTGTGTGTTTTGTCTTTGCCTGTGAAATTAGGCCTGTTGAAGCCACCTGCGACCCTTCTGCTGAAGATAATTCACTGTCAATATTTGTTAACCTTGAGTTACACATACACACACAATCACAGACACTCATGTTACCATTCACACACACAAACACTCCAATAAGATTTTATGGTCTTTTCTAATGTGTTGTAATCTGTCAGTTGTGACACACTGATTGTAATTTTAAGCAAAGCATGCTGGCATTGAGTGCTAAGCATTAACAGACAAAGAAATATGCGTGAAATGCTTTATAAAACAAATGACTATGTTCAAAGCGTTTCAACTTTTTTTTTTTTTTTTTTCCTCGAGCCTCGAAGTTAAACTTCGGAGACAACTGCTGTCTCTCTGTTCATTAGTTTCATATTTAACCATGGTTAATAGTTTCAGCAGATGTGAGTAAAGTTTTTAGAGTTTGTTAATACTGTTCTGAGCTTTTCTTTTATTACTTTCATCAGTCAATGTAAATCATGATGTTAGAAAAGACTCGCAGGAGACAAAAAGAAAAAAATAAGTTTTTAATCCTAATAAGTGCATTTTGCATGTGTTTATCTTGTTACTTTTTAATTTTACGGATAATAGTGTTCGTGTTTATTTTACAGTGCAAAGAGGTTATAATAAGCTGTGTACTGATTAGCCTATAAGGTTGCTTTGATATTCTGATTTGGGTTCTTCAATGTCTGTAGGACTTGTCACCTATTTTATTGTTTGCCAGTCCAAAAACTTAAAGTAATGGCACACATCTCATCGAGCCACACTATATGAGATACTGTTCATGTCTCTTGGACAAATGGTGCAGGCCAAGTTACTCTCCAAAGTTTAATATTTAGGGTTAGTGGTTTAGAACAGATTTTGTCCTCTAATTGTCCATTTTCTTTATATAATGAAACCTTGTTATCCTCTCAGTGTGACCATGAAGAGAGTCAACCAAATGTTACGGGTATATATTTTTCTTCGAAGCCCTTCTGGTTTACTGCATTATATGGCTTTGCAGTGACTCAATACAGTAACTGAATCTGAGGCAAACTTCAGTCCAGCTGTTAATTCTAGTTGCGGGCGACTCCTGCAGATAAACCAGTTTGTATTGATTGAGGGCATATGGAGTATCATCTTAACGTCATGTTAGCGTGGACTCATCGTAGACTTATTGCTTATGAAATTAGATTTGTGTTCTTAGAAGGGCATTCTGGGTAGGCAAGAAACCGTGGTCAGAAAACCGTGTCTTTTTTTCAGTAATTTACCTTTTCTAAACCAGAAGCCAAAGCACATACTGGTCCAGTAGAAATTTTTGTATCGTCATTTAATGTTTGTAAAGACTTTCATATGCATTTGGGTTTATTGGTATAGATCAATCATTTTGAATTTTTAATAATAATATTTAATTGTGCATTCTAATGTTACCTATTTTTATATTTAGATTTTATGTCATCTAACACTCACTTAAAGTCATTAAAAAAAAAAAACAGTAACAACTGAATAGGTGTAATCCAAACTAAATATCAAGCCATTTTTATGGTTTTTTTTTTTTTTTACACCATACATTATATAGGGGATCATGCATGGCTAGCTGTACATTAAATAATTTTAATGCACGACGTGGAGGCCAAGAACACCCCACCACAAAGGTATAACCACCCACTTATACCTTGGTCATTTGCCAGCATTTGCAAGTTAAACCTGTTAATGATGTTTTGCAGCGCAGTATTTGACCGGAAGAGTGATTTTACACCTATAGCGATCTAGTATCTAGGCTATTTTATTTAAAAAAAATTCACGGGGAAGTGTTGACAAATTTGTGTGCTCTCTCTCTCCATGCCATGTTTCAAACGTTTACATGCCATGTCAACATGAAAATAGCAGTCGTTAACCACATTCTTTGTAATTATAATTTAAGTGTGAATAAACAGTTCAGAAACCAATAACAAATACATGCCCATAATTATGCATACTCAATTTTGTTTTACTGGTAAAATCTTACAAGCTTGAAGCCACTCTTTGACAGGGATTTGACATGGAAAATAACTGCAAAGTTTCGATTTGCAGAACACACACACACACACACACACACACAGTTTTAACCGTAACCCTCAATCACAGTATCTGGCAGTTTAATTTTAGCTCTCCAGTGTTTATCTGAAAACAGCCGCCACCTATGGAAGCATCCGCTTCATTGCCCAGCAGTGTTTTGCAGTTATGTTGCCATTCTCTCTTATCGTCTCTTAACTCTTGTTTCAGTTATTGTCAGGCCAGGTTGGTCGCCGTGATTGCTGCCCTCAGCTATGTTTTCAGCTCCAGTAGTAATCAGAAGTTTCTCAGACGCAAAACCAATCAGCCTCTTTCCCTGCTGAGCTCATCTCAACAGGGAGCCAGGCAGAGAAAATACTCAATCAATGGTCACAATTAAAAGAGGAATAAAGTAGAAAATATGAGCCAGTAAAGAAAGTGTCACACTGATGCCACAATCGTAAAACCTAGTTTAGGGGTTGGTTAGCCAAATTTTGTTGTTGTTTTTAAATAGACATAATTGTTTATTATAGACATAATCCTTTTTTTTTTTTTTTCGTTTTATTGTTTTTGGTGCCCAATTTTATGCTCAGAAGTCAAAAGTCTGAAGACCTGAAACTGATCCAGCCCACAAAGCAAAAAACAGTAACTGGACCTGAAAAGTATTTTTCTGATTGATTTTCACACTTTGAATTTGAGTGTAGCTGAACCAAAACCATCTGTCACAGGGCAGATCATAGTCTAACAGCACTTATGTTATGCTAGCTGCGCATTAAAGGATTTGAATGCACTTCGCTGAGGCAACCATGCAGGTTCTTGGCCTCCACTGCATTAAAATCGTTTAAATATAATAGAAAATAATAACTTGGAACTTAAAGCAACTGTAAGCAATGTTAAAGTAACCGTTTGGAACTCCTTGTCAACTGCATTGCAGCACTTCAGCAACCATGTAGAACAACTTGTCATCACTGCAGCAAGCTTTTTCTCTGAAAATGTGAAAATCCAGTTCTATATTACTTTTGCATTTTTCATGAGTGTAGCAATAACATGGACAGTTGCATCAAAGGAAGCTCATATACTTTGTGTCCTCTCGTCTTTGCTGTAATTAGAGTCTCTGTGCTTTGGTGGGTACATTTGGTTAGTAACATACAGCTTCTGTTTTCACATAATATTACATAAAGTTCATCCTCTAACATTTTGTCCCCAATGATAAAATTACCTCCAAAGCACGGATATGAAAAAAATCTAAATTTACTTTTATCTGCAATATTTAAGCCGTGCTGTATGTCTACTCAGTTGGATGAAAACAAACTGAATGGAGCTGAAAAGGCTCAGTTCTGTCTAGCGTGCTTATAATTTTAGTGGACAGTCTATTCCCAGCACACAGTGTGCACCATAGTCATTGTGGAGCTTTGACAAAACGTTCTTTGTTCGTTGCAGGGTTTAGCATAAGAGCACATTGGTCGTGAGAGCTCTCACTCTATTCATGGCAGAAATATGCTTTTGCGTGGGTGTTATTGGAACAGGGCATCAAGTCCACTTTTTAAACTCCTCAAAGCCCTGTCTGCCTATTTGAGTCATGTCAGGGAATGAAATGTGCTAGGTGTAAGGGGCCAAAAAAATGAATGTCTCTCTGTAACCACTGAAATATAACTTGATTTGTGCATTATTTGATGGAAAAAGTGAGTGGTGCTTCCCACCACGATTCTAGCGTTCTGGTTGCCAGGGCATTGCTAGGGTTTTCTGGTCTGTTTGTAGGCGGTTGCCAGTTTTATTGCACAGCTCTGATCTGATTGGTCAGTCGCAACATTCTGAAGTGTGTTATTCCCCAGTATCAATATCAACAGAATTCATTAGCGATTCTGAATAACAGGCGTCTCATCCGTATGTTTGAGGCCGGCGTTTCTGTTACATCTCTCATATCACACCTGTAGCATTTGGACCAATCAGACACGCAACTATTTGTTATATTTAACAAATAATCTCTTATGCCCCCTCACCTAACCAAAGGGCCAACTATGAGGGTCTGTGGACCCTTCCCCCGAAATGCATCTAACACCTAATGGCGCTTTTCCACTGCGTGGTACTACTCGGCTGGACACGGTTCAGAACAGCACGACACGGCTCAGTTTGCGTTTCCACTGCAGTTTTGTACCACTTTAGAGTGTGCGGGATTCTTCACGTGTCATTATAGTTGCGCCGCCTCTACTGCCATGACTCCTGAAAAACGTTTTAATTCCACGTCACTCCATCACGCTCTCGCTGGATCCGCTCCTCAGTTATTAATGAGAGGATCGTCTGTACTTTCTCAACAGACAACGATACAGCCATTTTTTGGTTGTTTAAAAAAGGTGCGCTCATTCAAAACAGTTGCGTTCGATCCTCCGCTGGCTGGGCCGATTTAAATCTAGCGGGAATGTTGTGTCTCATGCCGAAAGTTCAATGATGCAGGCAGGGACTATTTTCTCTGGCCAATCAGTGATCAGCAGAGTTTACACGTCATTTTTTGGTAACGGTACGGCTCGCTTGGAACTAGGGCTGCAGCGATTCGTTGACGTCATCGATTACGTCGATTAGCATGGAGTGCGTCGACTCGTCGCACCTTTAGCCACGCCCATTGCACGAGCCTGCAGTTATCCCTACTTAAGACTGTTTTTCTGCCATGTTTAACATAAACAAGACTCTAGAGCAGAAGGTAAAGGCTAGTATGACAACATCACTTCATAGAGCATTCAATTATTATACGACCGTCAGAACAGCATATATATAGATATAAGATGAAAAGAAAATACCATGGACATTTTTCTGAAGACAGTCAGTTCCCTTCAGAGATACAGTCATATAATTAATTCTAGGTGTGGGCGATATGGGAAAAATATCATATCACGTTTTTTTTTTTTTTTTTTTTTGAAATAACACGATTCACGATTTTATCACGATTCTTTGTCATGTTGGTTTTACTATTTTGGTTTTACAAGTTGTCTGAGCATTACAGCCAAACTAGAAAGACAAAGCCTTTCAAGGTAACAAAAAAAAGAAGAAAAAAAAAAAAGAATGGCAGATATTTAGGCCAAAGTGGGCGACGATAAAAAATCTGTCATTTTGTCTTTATTATTAAAAAATAAGAACAAAAATACACATTACAAATACACATAATATACAAATAAAACAAACAGTGCTTTATTTTCAGGTACAATAGGTGTACTTATAAGGATAAGCAGGATATAAAAATAAAAAACTATATAGACTGATTCCTAAAGCAACTGTATTCAAGTTTTTCAGTCAAGAGTAGTGAGTGATTTTTCTCTTTGCATTTTGTTGTTTTATCAACATTAAAGGAATAGTTCCCTCCCAAATAAAAATTGTCATCTGTCAATTCTGTCATAATATTTTTATACCATCATTTACTCGAAAGTTGTTTTAAACCTGAGTGAGATTCTTTCTTCTGCTGAACATAAATGCTATTTTGAACATGGAAAACCAAACAGTAGGTCCACAGTGACTTCCATAGGATTTTTTCCTGCTATAAAATTCAATGTCGACCAGCAACTGTTTGGTTTTCTCTCAACTGTTTACTTTCATATTAGACATAACCAACTACCTATATGTAGTATATATGTAAACCTTGTGTGTTTTGACAGTATTAGCGCAAAAGATAACTTAGTTCAATAATCAGGCGCTATTAGACAGACTTTTTAGTGCGCAAACTTCAGGTGTATGTGCTCAGAAAAAGCGCACGTCAGAACAACGCAAACATTTAACCGGCAAGGCTTGTATGCAAATAATGTACTTTTGTGATTGCGAATAAGTGCAGTGTTCTGTCAGAGTAACTCTACCGCTGTATGTCATGTTGTACAGTATATAGAGACAGAGGCGCCAGAACTGCAGCTGATATAATGTGCGCTGTAACACGATACTACAATATTTCTTCAAAAGCAGATCGTGGAGAGATTTTTATTGTCCACGATCAAAAAACGTCATATCGCACACCCCTAATTCATTCATATTCATTGTTGGGAATCTTGTGGTCAAACTAGAGTGAGCTTGGCGACCCCTTGTAAATCTTTAGCGACCCCCAGGTTGGGGAACACTGCTCTAATGTATTAACACTTAGGCCACAAAAATATCCTTTCTTAGAGTTGATATGAACTTGCACTGAATGTTCGCTGGACGAAGAGATTAGTTGATGGCAATTTATTTCTGCTACAGTTATTACTGTCAGCCAATATAAATAATTGTAATTAATCATAATTAATTGTAATTATTTTAACACAATTCCCTTTTGATTGTAATTTGCTACACACCACCACATTCTTCCTACTTTAATCCAAGTGCAGCTGCTATCATTTTGCGCCTCAGTTATCAACTGTATTAACTGTAAAATGACATCAGAGACTTCCATATTAATTCTGTAGCAGGCCTGCGGTAATATTGTTGAAGTATTTGTCTTCTTGCCAGAATGATTGTTTTGTACACTGTAATAGATTCAAAATATTAAATAGGTAAGATAGCATTTTATGCCCTTGTTTTAATTTTTGTGGTCAAAAGCTGTGTAATTAGTGATATGGCTATATGCCTTAAATGTCCATCTTGTCTGAACTTTGTCTCGGCTCAAAGCTGTTTGAAGTGTATTTTTTCGCAGCAGCTTTGTCTCATCAATTATTTTTTTTGTAAATATTTACTTATTTGGCAAGTAGCTGTGTAATAAGCAGGAGAATGTACATCTGGCTTACATATTTACCTGCCAAATGAAAAATATTTTCTCCAATAGTGGTCAGCCAATACAGTATCTCACAGAAGTGAGTACACCCCTCACATTTTTGTAAATGTAAATATTTTATTATATCTTTTCATGTGACAACACTGAAGAAATGACACTTTTCTACAATGTAAAGTAGTGAGTGTACAGCTTGTATAACAGTGTAAATTTGCTGTTCCCTCAAAATAACTCAACACACAGCCATTAATGTCTAAACCGCTGGCCACAAAAGTTAGTACACCCCTAAGTGAAAATGTTCAAATTGTCAATATTTTATGTGGCCACCATTATTTTCCAGCACTGCCTTAAACCTCTTGAGCATGGAGTTCACCAGAGCTTCACAGGTTGCCACTGGAGTCCTCTTCCCCTCTTTCATGACGACATCATGGAGCTGGTGGATGTTCGAGATCTTGTGCTCCTCCACCTTCCATTTGAGGATGCCCCACAGATTCTCAATAGGGTTTAGGTCATGGAGACATGCTTGGCCAGTCCATCACCTTTACCCTCAGCTTCTTTAGCAAGGCAGTGGTCGTTATCATGTTGGAATACTGCCCTGCGGCCCAGTCTCCAAAGGGAGGGGATCATGCTCTGTCACAGTACATGTTGGCATTCATGGTTCCCTTAGTGAACTGTAGCTCCCCAGTGCCAGCAGCACTCATGCAGCCCCAGACCATGACACTCCCACCACCATGCTTGACTGTAGGCAAGACACTTGTCTTTGTGCTCCTCACCTGGTTGCACACGCTTGACACCATTTGAACCAAATAAGTTTATCTTGGTCTCCTCAGACCACAGGACATGGTTCCAGTAATTCATGTCCTTAGTCTGCTTGTCTTCAGCAAACTGTTTGCGGGCTTTCTTGTGCATCATCTTTAGAAGAAGCTTCCTTCTGGGACGACAGCCATGCAGACCAATTTGATGCAGTGTGCGACGTATGGTCTGAGCACTGACAGGCTGTATGAGAGATTGAGAGCAATAAGACCAAATTTAACACACCTGCTCCCCATTCACACTTGAGATCTTGTAACACTAACAAGTCACATGACACCAGGGAGAGAAAATGGCTAATTGGGCCCAATTTGGACATTTTCACTTAAGTGTGTACTCACTTTTGTGGCCAGCGGTTTAGACATTAATGGCTGTGTGTTGAGTTATTTTGAGGGGACAGCAAATTCACACTGCTATACAAGCTGTACACTCACTACTTTACATTGTAGCAAAGTGTCATTTCTTCAGTGTTGTCACATGAAAAGATATAATAAAATATTTATAAAAATGTGAGGGGTGTACTCACTTCTGTGAGATACTGTATGCCCAGGCTGATATATCAGCCTGTATTTGCCCTTTTTGTTTTGGAGGAAATATGCTTCCTAGTGTACGAAAAAGAGAAAAAAAATAGCCAGAATATGGCTATAGTGTTTCGATTTTATTTGTTTTTAACTTTCTCTTTTTTGTGTGTGTGAAATATAATCTAATAGGACAGAATAAAGACATTTCTATGAAGTGCAAATCTGTTTATTTCAAAGATTTTTTTTTTTATCAAGTTCACATTTTTTCAAATTGATTCATATTAAAATATTTTCTTCTAATTCTTTTGGTAAATATTACATAAAATAAATATCAGTTTCATTGCATGTGTTATTTGCTGTCTTTAAATAGCTTTTTATTTAAGCCATTTTGTTTAGCCATTTATTTGTTGGCCATCAAAGAAAATCCATATTGTTCAACCACACATTGGTCTCAGTCGTTTATAAAACAGCACAACAGCAAACCACCTTTCAGTAAGTAACATGGTTTGATGTGTCCTTCATGTCCATAGCACAAAGAGTTGCATGCTGAAATTTAATAATTACATTTAGGGATTTGTTCAAATCTCTACATCTAAGTATGAGTAATAGTCATTTGCATATATGAGAAAGTTATTTGCATATATTTGTAATATTTTAAATGAACCGGTTGATACTTAATTATCAACAGTTTTCTATTTAAATAAGACTAGTATTCACTGAAAGTTCATAGCAGATTGCTGTGTCTCAAGCTTTGACCTGTATTCATTATGTTAAGCATCCACAATGCCTTTTATAATGGCTTCACTGTCATCCACTGAGCCTACACACACTGACAGTTAAATGTGTCCCTGTGTTAACCTTTGCTGGTGCAATGTCTTGCTTTAACCTCAAAGGTTAGGATGACGAAGATTCCTGCTTTGATAATCTCCATGGTAACAGTAGGGCCGATTTGATTGTCGACGTTGGAACGGCAGGTGTCTCTGTGCATGTTTTGATCAGCGTTCTGGCATTTCCTCTCGTCCAATCAGGGGATGATTACACCTTTTGATGGACTCGCTGATTAAACTCACTGATGAGCTATTAATGAGAGTGAAATCAAGAATATGTTTGCAAGTGAGCACATGTAGTGAGGGAACGTCAGAGAACTGGTAACAGTACATGCTCTAATTTATGACAATATGCATTTTAAAAAATCAAAGGCGAATTGTGAATAAAGTGAATAAATTGTGAATAAAGTTCACTTGCAGGGTCAATACATTCTCTTTCAAATCATTCTCCAGATCATTTGCTAATGAGCAGCTGCACTTTTGAGTTTGAAGTGTATTTTTGAGGGTCTTAAGTAGTGTATAGATTTTGGAGATGAGCTCCCAAAGATAAAATGGCTTTGATGGATGTAGATGAACTTGCAAGTGTCCTGCAAGAATCAATTAATATAACTTTTATTGCAAATGTTCTAAAACTTTGTTCTCGATTTTGTTGTTGTTTGTTTGTTTGTTTGTTTGATTTTAGCCTTTGTTGAAGCATTCCCAGCAATCAAATTTGCAACCCTGCCTCTGTCAGAAGACTCTTTACACTAAAAAAAAAAAAAAAAAAGAAAAAAAAAAAAAGTGTTATTTGGCCAGCGCTGGGTAAATATTGGACAGAACACATGCTGGGCTATTTTGAACCAGCTGTTCGGGTTAAACGTTTTTACCCACCATGCTGGGTTGTTTAATTTAAGTCATCTATTGTTTAAAAATTATTATATTGCTGGCTTAAAATGGGCTGTAAATTAAAAATCACACACAGAATTACTATAGGCAACAGCAATAATCAAAAGATGAATATTTATTAAGCAAGAACAGCCATGGAGAAAATACAAGACAAATTGAATTTATTTTGGTGAATACAGCATAGTTTACATTATTACATTTAAACTCGTTTAACAAGCATTTTAGAAATAAAGGCATATTTAGAAGTAGCATTTTAATTTAAGTGTATTCAGCCGTTCTCTGTAATCGCTTTTTACCAAAATGCTGCTAATTCGCTGAAATCTGAGCCGGTGAAGGGCTGCTGTTTGCGGTGGAACTGCAAACTTTAGACCACGGCCTCGCGTTTCACTCGTAGCTGAGAGATGGCGTGACTGACTCCAAAACCTGTTCAAGAACAAACAGTAATGAGAACATATTTTACCAACAAATTGAATTACACAGAGTTGGACTTGTGACCCGAAGGTTGCGGGTTGGAGTCTCAGGTTCGGCAGGGATTGTAGGTGGGGGGAGTGAATAATCAGAGCTCTCTCCTTCTTCAATACCACGACTGAGGTGAGACCCTTTAGCAAGGTACCAAACCCCCAACTGCTCCCCGGGCGTCGCAACATTGGCTGTTCACTGCTGTGTGTGTTCACTGCTGTGTGTGTTCACTGCTGTGTGTGTTCACTGCTGTGTGTGTGTGCACTTGGATGTGTTAAATGTAGAGCACAAGTTCCGAGTATGGGTCACCATACTTGGCCACATGTCACTTCACTTCATAAATGAAATAAAATTAATACAAACCTTTATTTCCCAGAAAGAGCCCACCAAGAGGTTTTTGTTGACGTAAAAAACCCGTGCTCTCAGCAGCTGCGTTGTTAAGACGTTTCATCGGAGGCAGGGTCAACCCAGCGGTTAGGTAGAAAAAAAAAAATGACCCAGCACCTGGGTAAAAATATTAAAAGGTAACCCAATAAAATGACCCAACAGGCTGAACCCAGCATTTGAGTTAAAAATTAATAAATAACCCAGCACCTAGGTAAAAATATTAAAAACAACCCAATAAAAAGACTCAGCATTTTTTAGAGTGTAAGACTTTCATCTCCATGTGGTAACGAGTGGATTTTTTTTGTATTAAGCCACAAAAAAGGGAGAGAGATACACAAAGCATGTAGACACTTTTTATTATTATTTACCTTTTTTTTTTAAAAAGTGCAAACTACATTTTTATTGCAGGTAGGAAGTAATAACAGCTGGTACATTTTTTTTCAACACACTCACCATTAGCAGGTGTGGCTAAGTTAATTTTGGACCCTGCCTGTGCAGTTGATTTGAAGAAGTGAATCTCAGTCTCCTCCTGCCTGCTCAGCCACAGTCAATACACTGTTGTGTACTGTTTAATCAGGTTCACTACTGCTGTGTTTTGGACGAGTTTCTCTCTCAGACTGAACTACTTTCTATCCTGTATTGACCAATAACATTTGCATTCACAGCTTGAACTCTGAAATAATTTCATGGATCCACTGTGGTGCCTTGAACTACTTCTAACACACCAGTGATTATTATATTTATTGCTTTCCTTAGCTCTTGATGTCATACATGTGAAATATGTAGACTTAAAAACCCCATGAAATCATAATTAAAGTTATGGAACATTTGCACCATGTATATTAGCTTTTGAGGTCATCTGTATGCCACCATACATATTCCTAAAAGTTGACAAAATTAGCAGCTACATAGATACACACACACACACACACACACACATATTAGCTAATCAAATGCTTTCTAGAACCTCTCTGGAATCAGACAATCTGTGATTAAATGTCAAAAAAATGTTCCAGAGTTTCAATATGTCGTTTTATTTATTTCTGGAAATTTCTGCAGTTCATATTTATTTATTGGAATTTTAGTGAGTTGTACTATTTATTTATTTGTTTGTTTGTTTTATTTATAGTAATGTCTATAGTGAATATTTATGTATTTGAGAATTTCTATAGTGAGTATGCAGTGTGTGTGCATTTTATTTATTTATTTGGTAATAAAAATTAGTAAAGACTTTTTTTTTCTGTATGATTTTTTTTATTTTACTTATTTATTTATCCTTTTTTTATGCTCAGTTATAAAGTCTTTCTATTTGCTCTTCAAGAATATCTGTACGAGGTACAAAGACCTTATGGAAATTCATTGGTCAAAAGGTGGGAACACTAAAATCCCAAACGGCACATTTTCTATTGAAAGTAAATTTGATCTGTTAACCTTCTCATTTTCATATTCTGTTTTGATTTAAAAAAAAACTCCATGCAAGTGTGATTTTTAGGCCTTAAAGATTTGAAATATACCGTCTGTAATATCTCAGAACATCTGGTCAAGGGTAATCCATGCGGAACATGTTTATAGATTCAGCTAAACATACAGCGTGTGCATGCGTGAGCTCTCTCTTGTGTTCTAGTGAGAACATGAAATGTTCTGAGTGGATGGGGGTTTGATTTGATCCTTAGAGACTGCAGAGTCTATTGAAGATCGAATGCCTAAACTAGCAGACATCATCTCTGTCCATCACAGCTGTCGAGTGGAAAGTTTCCTGACAGAGTTGGAGTTGTATTCCGTTTGACATTCTTTCCCAGACCGACGCTCGCTTTAATTCCTTCTAGTTCTCTCTCCGTTCATAAAGCATATGTCAGCCATCATGTTAGCCTGTCATGACAGCAGACGTTGTTTGTGTGTGGTGGAGTATCATGGGGAAAGAAAGAGGTTTTGGAAGGACAGCAAGCTCTTTGTACTGATGCATTTTAATTTGCTTAGACTGGATACACTCAGGCAAGAGAATGTTTCACAACAGTTGTGACTGAGAGATGCAAATAAAAAGTCACACGAGATGAAAAAAGAAAATTAAGAATATAGTAGAGGAATATAGTAGAAAACCTGTATCTGAAATATAAATCATGCTACAGTCATTTTAAGGTTTAATATGACCATAGATATCGCCTGGTTATATGGTATTAATTTTATTCTTAAAATGTCTTGCATTTGATTTAAAAAAAAAAAAATTCAGATACCCTGTATCCGGTCAATAAGTGTTTTTATCATGTTATTTGGTTGTTTCTTATTGACTTACCAAAAAAAAAAAAATAATGTTCTGGTACATTGGATCTCTCCTTCAGTTCAAACTGAAGTTTTTTTTTTCTACCAGCTTGTTTTTATCATCAATCATGTGAAAATCCACTTTGTGGTTTTAATGCTGCACTCTTTTTATCATTCATGTCTGTGGGACAAATATACAGGAAGATAAAAATATACATGCTTATGTTTATCATAGTGATGCACCGATCATGATTTTTCATGGCCGATACCGATTTCTTTTTCTTTCTTTTTGTCTTTAAGCAACAAACAAGAAAGAATGAAAGTATACATAAACAAGATGTTTATTTGGTATTTAACAGGCCAAACTGGCTTTTGGCTATTGAAAACAATAACTGTAACCATCTGAAATTACAGGCAGTCACGGCGCAGTAAGTGCATTCGATAGAAGCTGACATCAGCTTTTAGCTATTGTTTTTAAATTGGGTTGAAACTACATAAAACTGGCCTTAAATGAAAACATTAACTGTAATCATGTGAAATTTAAAGGCAACAACTGTAATAGTTAAAATCCAAACAACGCAATCAACACTCATTCAACAGTCCAAACAAAGATGTTACTTAATCAGCATTCAGCATTTGTTTTCATTTTAAAATTTGGTGTAAAGAAAAAAGGTCTTTACCAGTGAAACTAAATAAAACCGAAGTAGGCTATATAATTTTTTTCCAAAATGTTAAATCAAATAATGTTTAGTGCAACGAGTAAAACAAAGATGCTGCAGCAGATGCTTTTTAAATCAAATTAAGTCAATGTAATTTTAAGGTAAAATAAAAAGAATCATCCTGTACAGAACTGACGTTTACTTCTGGCTTTTCAAAAGTGCATGCAAGGCTTTTTTTTTGTTTGTTTTTTTAATTCTTTACAAAAAGAAGCATTTCAGTTTGTTACAAGTTGGTCTGTTTCGTTTCTTTTCCAACACGTGAGAAGCTGCGCTAAACAATCGTTCACTGTCTGTTCAGCGAGCGCAGGAAAGCGGCTCTTATTTGTGCGCCAGTAACGTTTCATCAACGGCTGTTTGCTTCTTGGTATCTGTTTTTCTGTGTGTGTTGTGCTTGTGCCGACTGTCTTCCACACAAATGACATGTTCGCGAATGATTACAATTAGGGATGCACGATATTTATCGGACCTATAAATTATCGACCGATATGAGAGAAAATGACTTGAGAAAAAATTATTGCACCAATAAATAAATTAAATCCGATAACTAGATCCGATAAAGTATGCTTGCTGGTAAATCAATCAATCAGTCTGATTTATCTGAGATTCATCTTTCCGAGTGCAAGTGATTGAAGCTTTAAACTGCAGTGACTCTCAGCATGTGTTGTGCTCATTATGTCATCATTTGCGAACATGTCTTCGGCGGTCTGGAAGATTTTCTCGGTGGCAGAGGAGGACAATGCCATTGCTATTTCCAACGCATGTTCAGCAAGGATTCCGAAAGGAGGAAATAAGGCATCAAGTAGGGTTGTGACAGTGAGGAAATTTTCCCACTGGTTAATCGACGTGTGTCAACACCTTACCACCATCACCTCGGTGGATGGGGGGTGGACGTCGTTTGAGTCTTCTCTCTTTTCCTCTCTTTCCTTCGGTTTTAAATGGCTTGTAAGCTCTGTGCACATTTTATTTTCACTTTTAAATTAGTGGCAATTCGGTGTCAAGCTGTTGTTTGTTTTTAGTTCGCTTGAGTTTTCTCACTTTCCTTTGCTTAAATACCTTGTAAAAGCACCGTGCGTATTTTATTTTCACTTTTAAATTAACGGCAATTCTGCATCAATTACAAAATACAACATAGAACATATAGCTAACTTTTATTAACAAAACGAATAAAAATGCACCATGCTATATGCCTAATATAAAATAACAGATAACGTACAAATTTTAAATATGCATGGTAGGCCTATACAAAACTGAAAATTAGTAAAGACAAATAATTATAAAACGTAGAACGTTTATTAGTGAGATGGAAAGTTTTGAGGCACGGACTGCATACACCTTGATGTAAAATAATGGAAAAAATATCACAGTTTAAATAACATAAAAAATCTGCAAATACTGTGGAACCAAATAGGCTAAATGAGAAACGGATGTTTAAAAAATAAATAAATAAATAGACCTTCCAATATCACCTTAAATGGCAGGTCAACAGGCTTTTCAAAATCCCAAAATATTTTTAAAACAGGCGCTTTTACATTTCGTTTTGAAACTCTTCTGCCATCGTCTTGTCTTTTTCACCTCACTCTTGTCAGTCAGCTCGACTCTCTCCTCAGGTGATAAAATTAAATCTGATCTGTGATGCGCGACTGTCGTTCGTTCACAAAAATGAACTGAAATACATGCCTCACAGACATGATAAATATATCTAAAGAAAGCTTTAAATTGCTACTTAACGTAATAAATAAAAACAAAAACCATTTAATACAATCGTTATCCGTGAAGATTCACTTCTCTCTAAAGGTGCGTCTAATGAGGAGATGGTGAATCCTTACTATTTCCCGCGGACACATTCATGGTAATTACTTTTGCTGGGGCTTTTTCTTTATTGTGTGTATTTGAAGCAGAACTCTTCATCTGTGCTGACGGCTCGCTGCTGCTGCGGGACACTAAACACCGCCGAGTCGCTCTTCACAGTCGCGGCACGGACTCATGTTGTTTCCACCAGCGCGACAATTTTTTTCATCAATAATCAGAATCAGAATGAGCTTTATTGGCCAAGTATGTTTACACATACAAGGAATTTGTTGTAGTGACAGAAGCTCCACAGTGCAACAGAAGGACAGTAACAGGACAGGACACAGGTAATAAAACAAAATAACAAGAAATAGCCAATAACCAATGTACAAAGCAGCAAAAAAATAAAAAATACACAATATATAATATGTAATATATAATATAGGCGACTATGTATGTAATTGATGGATGTCTAAAATATAAAGATAAGGAGAAGCCTAAAACAGGCCCAAGGCCCGGCCCACGTCTGAACTATGACGTTAATATTGGCCCGAAGCCCGGCCCTATAGGACATAAAAAAAGTAGGAGCCTGACTTTAAATTAAATTTAAAATAATAATAATAACAATTGGGGGCTAAAAGTGTGTTGTAATGCAAGCGTTACTGAACATGTACCAAGTAAAATATTACTGAAAATTGATTAGTAATGCCTTACACTACTGCGTTACAGCAAAAAGTAATATGTTACTGTAATGCATTACTTTTGTAACGCCTTACTCCCAACACTGCTTAAAGACTATATAACTTTCTCATCCTCGTGCACTAAAAACGTTGAATAGATGCATTTCTTTATGCATGAAATATTTGAATATAAATTTGTTGTTAATGAGTTGTTAATTGCAGATAAACCATAGTTCTGTCATAATTCTGTTAAACCAGTTCTGTTACAAAGTATTGTGGTGCCTTACACAAAAAATAAAAAACATTTGAAATAAGAAACATTTGCTATAGTTAGGCCAGAGCTACTAAAATATAAGTTTAATCAGTGAATCTTAGATTTTGTATTTTCCTGGGTGCACAAACTGCAGATTATATGAAAATTATAACACAATATTAACTTATCGGCCATGAGAAGGACTTAATTATCGGTTATCGGTAAAAAAAAATTCATATCGCGCGTCCCTAATTACAATGTAGTGTGCATGCGGGCGCACTTCCAGAAAAATCAGTGCATCCCTAGTTTATCACGTAGTTCAAATCCCGTCACTATGTTCAGACATTTAAACCAGCTATTTTATGTTCATGTTAAATTACAAAGTATAAATTAAGTTTAAGAAAGTTTAGATTAACTGGTGAGGAAACCATTATCTGTTCTTCTCTCGCTGTCTTGCAGTCTATTCCACAGATGTTCTTCTGTGTTTTTAGGTTGTTCTTGTGTTGTTTCTCACAGATGGTGTAACTCACATTTCTATATGCTCAATTAAGCATGTAGCAGAAAACATAAATAGACCAATATGTATATAGAGATGGTAAGTTTTGCAAAGGAAAATCAGTTTTTTTGTTTGTTTTTTTACTTTGGTCCAGGACCTAATAATTATAAAGCGTTTGTGTATGGGCAGACAGCCAGAAGTTAACATGACTAAAAACAGACCGTCTCTTATATGCAACTTAATGCACATACTAAAGTAAGCCCTTGATAATGGTCTTGATATTTACTCCGCCATTCATCCTGCTGTCCTTTTCTTTTTCTTTTTTTTCATCCAAGGTAAAATGTCAAAATCTGCATTTAAATTGAAGCCTTTTTGTTTTTCATTTGCATATTTCTGATTATTCAATTACATCTTCTCTCCTCCAGTTGGAGAGGCGGTCCTTCCTGCAGTCCCTTGGCTGGCGTTCGCTCAGTTAGGAGATCATAAAGCACTCGCTCTAGATACGGCAGAAATGTTGCCCTAACAAGAATGCCAATGAACCTTTTATCCATGTTTTTTTTTCTTCCACATTTCAAATTCATGGCATAAGTATGTATTCACATTTTTATATACTGTTAGCATGTTTTTATTATTATTTTATGGCTACATTTTATTTAGATGTTAATTTTATATGAGATTTGTGAGAGTCTAATTTCTTGTAACCCAAATATGAGAAATGTTTAAATACTATTAAATAGTACTATTACTATATACTATACTATATTATTAAATAAATAAATAAATAAAATGGACAATCTTTTTTCTTTTTATTATTATTATTAATATAGCTGGTTTGGGACCAATTGTGTTTGTAGTTATGGGTAAACATTTTCCATACATTTAAAGATATATTTGTTTCAGTCAAGTTCAGTTTGATTTTGGGCTTGCAAGTACTAAAAAATAAATTACAATTTAGTAACTTTAATTAGCTTAATCAACGGTCTGCATGTCTTCATGGACACCAAGAACTTTACTATCAAAGCCGCAGCTGCGAAATGGAGAAAAATTTGCTTGTCATATTTTCAGAAACTCACTAGATATATCGCATCTGCTGTCAGTGACATCATCAATGGAGTTTTTCCACTTTAAGCACATCTGTTGTTTTTCTAACAAACTGCCTTACACTCTTCAAAACAGCAGCCTTTTTCTTGTGAATCTCTTTCTGGGGAAAAAAATGGAAGTATGTAGTCCAATTCATAAGTACTTGTGAAAATATTCAGATCATATTATATGTATTATAGCTAAACTATCATTACAGTAGCAACTGTATCATTACAACTAATACATTAAAATGTTACAAATGTGGCACCTAGCATAATTTATCTTTCTTTATTAGTATTTAATACAGTGACATGCATTGTGGCATGTCACATAATGTCATAATACTTTTTGTGCCCACTTTGTACTTGTAAAATGTTTGTTTCCTAGTCGAAATAGGCCAAAGTTAGTAGCCAATGTAGCTTTTTATCTGCAGTGCATGTGCTGTATCTCATGTCATGGATGTGGTAAAGCACGATGTGCTGTTAGCAAGGAGCAGTTGGCTAATTATACATCTGCCTAATCAGTAGATAAAGCTAATTTAACAGCCAATTACTGCTCTTCACACACCTCCGCCTCACACTCGACGCAATGACAGCTTCCCGTTTCCTCTCTTTAAGCTCGGCAGGGTGCTCTCGCACCAACAGATGACTCAAAGATTCAACTGGATCATAAATTTGTTTGTGTGTATGTGCTTTCTAGGCTCGTTGCAAACTTTGTATTTCAGTGCTGTTTTCTTTCTGAACTTTTGAGTGTGTTTAAGTTCTTCCAACTTACCTGTACTATTTTTTGGTAACACTTTAGTATTCGGACCAATTCTTACTATTAACTAATTGCTAGTTATTCTGCTAGTTATCCGCATGCCTATTATTAACACATTGGCTGTTTATTAGTATTTATAAAGCACATTCTGCATGACCATATTCTTCCATATTCTATAATTTTGTGTTGCAAGGACACAGAATATTGTTTGTGCCGTTGTGCTGCTTAATATTTTTGTGGAAAACCCTCAGGGTTCTCTGAGTAGAAAGTTCAGAAGACCACCATTATTAGAAATATTACACTTTTTTTTTTTTTTTTTTTTTTATAACATTTACAAATGTCTTTATTGTCACTTTTGACAGTACGTATTACTGATGCCAAACTTTTCAATCGTAATGTAAGGTGTATATTTTTTGTTCTGCTGTAGTACGAGTGGTACAGAAAACTACTTCTGTGTGTGTGGATTGATGGCTTTAGACAGAATGTATATTGTAAAATCTCCTCCTGAGACCAGCCGTTTTTACTTTCTTGGCTGTGTATTTATTTGGTATTTGTGCTGGTGGTGGTTTGTGGTGTGCATGATTCTCTCTGGATTTGTCAGGAGATATATAGGCTGTTACAGCGATAGTCCCTGGAAGCTTCTGAAGGCTGAGTCATTACAGGTGTCACTCCATGTACAGAAATCCATCTTGAGCAAAGTCTAGGCAAGCATATTTTTCTTTTTTTCCCTCACTGTCTGTCTTTTTTGCCCCTTGTTTCTCTACAATATGGCATAAACTGTTAATATGCATTCCTTTTTACATCCTTGGAGAGAAAACGGCTGTTTGGGTCAAATGCAAAATGGTGTAATTATTCACTTCACACCCCTTCAGTCCAAACGCTCCATTTTACAAACTCTTAGAAGGGAGGAAACAAGATGGATGGAGTTGATCCTCTAGAAAGAAAGGTCAGCAGGAGATGCCTTTACATGAAGTTACGCGAGTTTGACGGATCTTAGCTTGACAGTGTTGGGAACGCCAAAATAACTGGGTGTCCGTGGAGAATGGAGAACTTCTACCATTGTCTGTTTGCCCAACTGTACCCCAAGTCAATCATTTTTCTTCTCATTTTATAATAGTCATAGTTATGTGGACTTCAGGGAAGGTTTTAACATCAACACAAACTTGTTGTTAGCCAAAAGGTCAAATATTGTTCATAACACCCTTTTGTGGCGGTGGTAATACAAAAAACACATTGATAAGGTCACAATCTGAATAACTCCCTCTCAAAAACAGAGTGAAAAAAAACACCGGCTGACCTTTTATTAAAATGTGATCTGGGAAAATAGGAAACAAAACCAAGTTGGAGACAAAGGAGAGAAATTTTCATATGCGTCTGGTTTGCTGGGACCGGTATTAGAAGGTCTGGTGTCGAGGGGGTGCTTTGGTGTTATGAGGCAGGAATGCTATTACGGTGCTTCATAAAT